>NC_087206.1:101875475-101927975 GCF_015104395.2 Macrobrachium nipponense | reverse complement strand
GCCTTTTTTCTTGTATCCGTTGCATTTTGACTGAAATAATCTACGTGCGTATTTGCCCATTTCCTATTGCGTTTGTATTGATTTAATGGCATAATATTATTCTATAGGTCTGTTGAGTTATTCTTCTTTCTTTATTCCTTATTGCGATGTGTTAAAAGATTATGTTGGGGGTAACCCCATTCCGTTGCGATTTACTTATTAATTCCTTATCCGCCTTGTTAATTAAACCTAGTGGTTTTAGTTATTGATATGTCAGACCATCATGAAATATGTTACTGTAATCCAGTCTTTTGACTACCACAAGTATTTTAAACGCATCAGTATTTAAATATTTCTTTTTGAAGGCTACTTTCTTAGGTAATGATGTAGTACTCTTTTCACCATATTCACTACTTCATCTGTCATTTTTAGGTATTTAAAACTAGTTCTTCGAAGTTTCTTATTTTATGATTTGCATTTCTGTGCTACTTATTGGTAATACTGTAAAATCAACCCCCTGTTTGGTTCATTTTCGACTATCAATATATATTCCGCTTTAATCAATTTAACTTAAATATTTTTATGCTTATATAATTCTCTGTCTTCCATTATGCTCCCTATTTTGGTCATACGTTTAGTGTGGTCACTTACCCAGGTATAACTGTATAACACCTACGAAAGATATGCATTTGCTGCATGTTTTTTTTTTTTTTTTTTTATAGTCCACGACAATTCCTCTTCTTCATCGGTATCTATGAAAAATAAAAAACAGCCATTCTCTGTGACGTAAAGTTAGAACTTTCCCATCTGCAAGATGGTTTTAACCCATCGTTAGGAGTATTTAGTTTTTACACATATTCTAAATGCTCTTGTTTAGTAAACATGCCCTGTGTATTTTTCAAGTCTTTGTTATTATTAGTATATATCTGGACATTCCAGAGCCTGGAGTACACAGATTTGCAGAGGAAACAGTGAAGAGATGCTTATAGCAAAATATAACTTAAAGAAAACATCAAAACAACTTTTTATGCTTGAAAATGTTATCCATTGGCCTTTGGTCTGTAGATAAAATAGCTGACGTCCTTCGGTTAGGAACATGAACACACACACACACACACACACACACACACACACACACACACACACACATATATATATATATATATATATATATTATATATCTATATATATAATTAAATATAGGTAATGCCCCGGAGGAAAATGAAAAATGGTAGTTCTCGTTTTTTACATTTTCCGCCGTGGCATTACCTTTATTTATACATAGCATCACGTTTTATATATTTCGTGATCAAGTAATATATATATATATATATATATATATATATATATAATATATATATATATATATATATATATATAGTCTCAGTAATTGGGCGGCTACTTGGAAATCTTAGCTTGATGATAAATAACAGTGCCAAGACCAGGAAGAACATTCTTTATTAAACGAGCTTTCGAGGTTTAAAACCTCATCTTCAGGCTGAAAAAATGACAAGGATGAGAAATCACTAAAAAAATTACATTAAAATTAATTGTTTTGCTTCAGTAAAAAAATAAAACGAACATCACATACAAACCTACAAAATAAAAATTACGAAAAAACTAAAACAAACGCAAAAACATACAAAAACAGAAATAGCAATAAAAATAATATGAAAGGTAAACAAACTACACTCAAAAATAAAATGGCTAACGACCCACTTTGTGTACCTACTATGAAACTATATGATAGCTAGTTGAATACCGGACGAGTTGTTGTTCAATTCCGGTTTCATTTTCTTAATAAACAGCGACTCTGAAATTAAAAGGTCCAGTCTATTTGAGCAAAAAGACAGTACTCTAAAATCTAGGTGAGTGAAAGGATGGTCCTGTGCTAAACTGTGTTCCCTTATGGCAGAAAAATGACAATTTGTCCAAAATTGCATTTTTCCTAACTATACAAACCTGAGGTCCTTTTACAATAGGAAGGTACTAGCGGCAGCTGGATAGGTCGTAAGCTTTCGAACAAGGGGTTCGGTAGTTAACTGCTTGTCCGACAGGCGCGCGCGCGCGACTGGGAGGTAAACAAATCACTTTTGCTTTTGGCCCAAGCAAAAACTGCAGAGTGAGGGGTGGCATGAGGTGGGGCTATGTGTAAAAGGACCTCAGGTTTGTATAGTTAGGAAAAATGCAATTTTGGACAAATTGTCATTTGTTCCGACACGGCATACAAACCTTCGGTCCTTTTACAATAGGAAGACTCACTTCTTGGTGGGAGGAATCTGAGTCTTTTGTGAACAGACTGGTGTTCGCCCAACCTTGGAAGTCTCCCTGGTCGTAAGAGCGAGGGAGGGATCCAAGCCTCTGTCCGATTGATCGGGGTGTGCACCGCAGGATCAATGGTCAGACCTCTGGACCGAGTACTAAGAGAGAGGCAGCGTATCTCTTCGTACCAGCAATGTAAGAACTTGTTCCTGTACAGGAGCAAATATAAAGTCATGGGTTTGACTCTTGTAGGCATCCACTTCCCCCCCCTTGTAGGAGGAAGTGGTGGATATTCTGCTCCTATCCCTAGTGAAACAGGGATAGGATGTGGCTCTGTCATATAGCTCACCTGCATCTCGTCCTCATCCAGCGTAGTGACGACCGTGGCCCTCTGCCCACAGGTAGAGGAGGAGGAAAATAGATGAGAAGAGGGAGCCAGTCACTCACTCACTCACACATCCATCCACACAGTCACACCAGGACTCGATGCTGTTTCAGCCTGCTGCGAGAGTCTGGGTTAGCTACACAACTTGTTGAGCAGCCACCACGGGTCCCAAGGAAAAGGTATCCAAGGACCTGTGGGCAATATCCCGAAGGTAGAAGGACGTAAAGGTAGTCTGGTTAGACCAGACCCCTGCCTTCAGGACCTGCGCCACGGAGAAGTTCTTACGAAACGCCAACGAGGGGCCAATACTTCTGACTTCGTGAGCTCTCGGACGGGATGTACGGATGTCGTCACTACCATCAGCCTCATACGCCCTCCTGATGATCTCACGCAGCCAGAATGAAAGAGTGTTCTTGGATACTTCTTTCTTGGTTACCCCGGTGCTAACGAAGAGGCCGTCGCACACTCAGGCCTGAGGTGTTGAGTTTTCTTCAGATAGCGCCGTAGCGCCCTCACAGGACAAAGCAGCATCTCATCCGCATCATTATCGGTGAAGTCCATTAGGGGGGGAGGGGATCGTGAAGGACTCGAACCTGTCGTCAGGGACCGACGGCTTCTGAGTCTTCGCAACGAAGTTCGGGACGAAATCGAGCGTCACAGATCCCCATCCCCTGGAGTGTCGTACATCATAGGAAAGACCATGAAGTTCCCCTACTCTCTTCGCCGATGCCAGGGCCAGCAAGAAGAGGGTCTTGAGGGTCAGATCCCTGTCTGACGACTCTCGGAGTGGCTCGAACGGCGTTCGAGTCAAACTCCTAAGGACGAGAGTCACATCCCCGGCACCACGGGGGCCTGAGTTCCCTGGGTGGGCAAGACCTTTCGAAGCTCCTCATAAGCAAGGAGATCTCGAACGAGTTCGAGATGTCCAATCCCCTCAGTTTTCAGGACGAGAGCCAGGGCGGCTCTGTATCCTTTGACTGTGGGGACTGAGAGGAGCTTCTCTCGGCGAAGAAAAACGAGGAAATCCGCTACCTGCTGAAGAGTGGCTCTGAGAGGAGATAGACCCCGTCTACGACACCAACCACAGAAGACGGCCCACTTCCCCTGGTACACAGCTGCAGAGGACTGACGGACGTTTTCCAGCCATCTCTGTTGCTGCGCTACGAGAAAAGCCTCTCGTTCGCAAGAGATGGTGGATAACAGCCAGCCCGTGAAGACGTAGGGACTGGACTGCTCGTGGTACCCCGCTCGACGTGTGGCTGGGCGAGAAGGTTGTGCCAAGGGGGAATCTCTCTCGGTTCTCCTGCGAGAAGAGCCAGCAGGTCCGGATACCAAATGGCCTGTGGCCATTTGGGAGCCACCAGGATCATCCTGAGATTCGGGGTGACCAGTGCTCGACTGATCACCTTGCGAATCAGGCTGAACGGGGGAAAAGGCTAGACGAGAGGTTGTCCCACGGGTGTTGAAGAGCGCCTCTGCAGCTGCCCATGGGTTCCGGCACGGCTGAGAAGAAAACCTGGAGCTTCCTGTTGTGCCGGGTGGCGAACGGATCCACGACTGGTCGCCCCCACAGGTCGAAGAGCCTTTCCGCCACGTTCTGGTGTAGAGACCACTCGGTCCCTATCACCTGATCCCGACGGCTGAGCGTGTCTGCTACTACATTCCTCTTCCCTGGAATGTAGCGTGCCGACAGCTCTATTGAGTGTGCCTCGGCCCACTCGTGCACCTGCCGAGTCAACTGGTACAACGGGAGAGACACTAGGCCCCCCTGTTTTGTTGACGTAGGCCACTACCGTGGTGTTGTCGCACATCAACACCACTGAGTGTCCCATCAAGCGGTCCTGGAACTCTTGGAGAGCGAGGAACGCTGCCTTGAGTTCCAGTACATTGATGTGAAGGTGCTTGTCGTTCTCGTCCCACACTCCTGAAGTCAGCAACTCCTCCAGGTGTGCGCCCCATCCCTCGGTCGATGCGTCTGAGAACAGCTGCATGTCGGGGGGGGAGTGCGCAGAGGCACCCCTCTTAAGAGGTTCCTGTCGTCCAGCCACCAGGCTAGGTCCTGCCCTCACCTCCAGGTGTCAGATGACCACTGAAAGCTTGGGGGATCCGTCGCCTGTGACCTCAACTCTCCGCTTTAGTCTCCACTGAAGAGACCGCAGGTGAAGACGCCCGTGAGGGACTAACTTCTCGAGTGACGACAGGTGTCCGATCACGACTTGCCATCGCTGTGCTACCTGTTCCTGCCGAGACAGGAACTGGTTGGCTGCCTCCCTGAATCTGCTGATCCGCGAGTCTGCGGGGAAGACTCGCCCTGCTACCGTGTCGATCAGCATACCCAGGTACTTCATCCTCTGCTTGGGCTCGAGATCGGACTTTTCGAAGTTCACAACGATCCCAGATCGCGACAGAACTCGAGCAGTCGATCCCTGTCCTGTAGCAACTGCGAGCGGGAGCTCGCCAGGACTAACCAATCGTCGAGATACCTCATCAGACATATCCCGTGCGAATGGGCCCAAGCAGACACCAGAGTGAACACTCGCGTGAACACCTGTGGGGCGGTTGAGAGACCGAAGCAAAGTGCCCTGAACTGGTACACCGTCCCGTCGAGGATGAAGCGGAGGTACTTTCTGGAGGACTGATGAATGGGTATTTGGAAATACGCATCCTTCAAGTCCACTGAAAGCATGAAATCGTTCTCCCTGATGGAGTCGAGCATGGAACGTGCCGTCTCCATCGTGAACCGGGTCTGGCGAACAAACCGGTTCAGGGGAGAGAGATCTATCACCGGGCGCCAGCCTCCCGTAGACTTTTCCACCAGGAAGAGTCGACTGTAAAAGCCCGGTGACTGATCCGTGACGATTTCTACAGCTTCTTCTTGCTCAGCATAGTCTTGATCTCCTGTCTCAATGCTACGTCCTTCGATGACCCTGGAACGTACGACTGCTGTTGGACCGGGTTGGAGGTGAGGGGTGGCCGAGATTCGAAGGGTAATAGATATCCCTCCCGAAGGACATCTACAATCCAGGTCTCGGCGCCGTAGCGCTGCCAAGTTGCCCAATGGCTGGCCAGGCACCCCCCCACTTCCGGCAGCAGGTGAGGGGGAACGCCGTCCCTAGCGTTTCCCCCCTTTCTTCGACTTCTTCCCAGAGCCTCCCCGGGAGGAGGAGGGCTGGGAGGAGGGCTGGTTACGGCTCCCCTTTGTAGAAGTCGAAGATGCCAGAGTCTTTCCCCGGGGCTTCGACGCAGCTACCGTCTTAGCCACTGAGGAAGCGCTAGCCGAGCTCTTTGACTTGCCGCAGTCCGAGGCTGCCCAGAAGCCTTCGAGACTGCCTGGTGAACCAGACGGTCACTGTCGTCAGTGCGCCGTCTGTCCACCACAGCGTCCACCATCTCTCCTGGGAAGAGAGACGTGGAACTCCGTAAAGGTCCGTTGCGTAGTCCCAATGCCGCTTCACGCCCAGCCGCCCTGGAAACCCGAGTAAGGACAGCGTCCCTACGTCGGAGAACCAGGTTGGCCCACAGGTTCACCGTCTGGTGGGCAAGGAAGGAGATGGCTCTTACCCCAGACTGGGCAAAGTCCCTAAAGCCTAAAGGCCGAGTCATCTTCGGGAGAAATTCCCCCGGAGTTGGCTGCGACCTTAGATACTGTGAGGGACCACAGATCTAACCAGGAGACGGCCTGGAAAGCTGCCATGGCAGTAGATTCCAGGCCGAGTGCCTCTTGCTGCGAGAACCATAGGTTCTCGGACAGGAGCTGCTGCAGAGACACACCCGGAGTCAGCCTGGCTAACTCCGGGTTCACCTGTTTGGGCGGCATCGGGTCCTCAGATGGCACGTAAAAACGCCGCTGTCGCAGCAGAGGAGGTGGAAGCAGCTTGCTCGACCTGCCAGACTTGAGAGAACCGTCTTGCCCGGAGACAAGAGATTCTACCTGGTCCAGCACTGAGTCGGCAAGCTCGGAACGCGGCAAACCCACCGTCGGTCTGGGTTCCCTCTTCGGGCCCCAGAACGACATCGAGCCGGGACGTGGGCTCGGATGTGGGAGCGGCGATCCTTCCGCGAGGTCGTTGTGCTGACGAATCAGCGCAATAACCTCGGCAAAGTTCCTCTGGATCTCAGGAGTGACTGCGAGGGGAGGAACAGCGACAGACCCCTCTCGGTCTCCTCCAGCCACTTGTGCATACGACCTGGCCGGTCCGAGAACCGTGCCTGGTACGTAGGACGACGTGGTGGGATCCTGAGGGGCGCACCCCTCACGATCACTCCTCAATACCTCGCCCCTCCCGGTGTAACCCGAGGAGGTTGAAGGTATGGGAGAGGCAGACCTGACGCTCCCTCCTCGCTCGCTGGCAGAACCAGTGGGCTTGGAAGACTGCAGGCGATCGTCAACCCGCGGTGGCGAACGAGCTGCAGGCCTAGTCGAGCCGTCTCGCTGTGGAGAACGGCTGGACCGAGAACAGCGGCCCCGGTCTCGTGTGTCAGAGGAGCTGGTGCTGGTTGCCGTACCCGATCGCTCTCTGTGAGAGTGACGGTCAGGCGACCGGCGAGCTCCACTGTCACGGTGAGACCGGTGCGTATCCTCACGGCGCGTCACGTCGCTGGTACCAGCCGCGGCTGGTGCCGGCGAACGGGGGGACCTCTTCCCAGCCTCAGCCCGTGGCCGGTCATGGACCGTCACGTCCGCCCGGGTAGCCAGCTGCTCGCCGCGAGAGCGAGAGCTGGTCTGGTGAGAGTCGCAGTGAGCGGCTGTCACCAGTCTTCCGCTCCGTGCCGTGAACCGACGCTGAGCTGGCTCAGAGGTCTGGTTCCTAGCTGCACGGTCGCTGGTAGGCGACCGTACACTCGGTACCTCTCGCGAACGAGAGGCCGAGACGGATCCTGCTGCCGTGGTCGAACCACTAACAGCAGGCGAGGAAGTGCCGGTGTTAGCCGGCACTCCTCTGGTCCCCGTAGTCTTCTTCCTTGCGGAAGAAGAGACGGGTCCTGCCCCGAAGGAGCAGGGTGACCAGCGGAAGAACCCCCCGTCTCACCGGAGCGAGACGGGCCCTTAGAAGTTCCCGAAGGAGACTTCTTAGGGGGGGGGAGGCGACCTTCTTCTTCTTAGGCGGGGGAGCCTTAGTTAGAAGAAGAAGGGGAAGAGGCGGCAGACGACGACGACGACGACGAAGAAGACGATGAAGACGACGACGACACCTTCCTCCTCTTCTTCTTCCTCTTCGTCAACCTCCTCAGGACCGATGTCAGATCTGTCATCCAGGGCGGAGCCGGGGCTGCTGTTGCCGAAGCAACAGGGCCCGGACGCACCTGTCCGAACAGATCGGCATCGGGAGCAGCGGCGCCAGGAACAGGAACAACGTCAGCAGGTGCAGGCATCACAGGAACAGCAGTGGAGACGGCAGGAGTAGGTACATGGAACGGCAGCAGTGGTCGGCAACGTCACGTCCGTGAACAGCGGCTGGCAGGTACGGCAGGCTGTACAGGCGGTCCAGGTGGACGGACCAGCGGCACAGACATCCTAGGTACTGGTGGGAGGTCCAGGGGCGAGCTCTTCGGGCACACGAAGTCCGGTCGCGGCAGCACGGCAAACCCAGCGGCGGCATCACATCCCCCTTGGTACGGCGACTGGCCCCTGCACCGATGTAGTTGGTGTGACAGAGACCGCGTGCGGGGTGTACACCAGGTGAGGAGGTGAAGCATAGCCAGGCGTTGAAAGGGTCGTGGTGGTGGTCGTTACCGTAGCATGCGTGACTGCCACAGAGCCAGCGAGATGGTAGAGCAGCCCCTGGACACTCGGCACGCCCTGCAGACCCAACGATGCCCACACCTGTCCGAGGTCGTCCTTCGCGGCAACCGCACCTGAGGAAGCAAAGGTCGGGTGATTAGCAGGATCCTCTACCCGCTCGCGCGAAGACGAACGGATAGAGGACCCAGAGTACAACTCGACATCGGGGTATCTAGCGCCCTCCTCCACACTCGACAGGTCGGGTGAGGAAAAGGACCTAGAAAACCCCCCCCCCGAAGGGGAAGGCGCCAAACGTGGGAGCTGAGCGGGCGGCAGGAAAGAAGACGAAGTGTCCGTAACCAAAGGAGTCGCGGGAGAGCTTTCCGACGACTCCTTTGCAGGCCTTCGCTTCTTCCTGCCTTCGTACAAGCCCCACTGCGCCTCCGACCAATTAGAACATACTTCACAGGGCTCGGCTCGGGTGCATTCGCGCCCCCGACACCGAGCGCATAAAATATGTGGATCAATTTCCGGGAATGAGCGGAACTTTCCGCATTTACGCCCTTCGGTACCCGGGCATAATCTCCGGGGGGTAGCGAGGCGTGGAGATTCCATGATTGATCAATTCACCAATGATGAAAAAAAGAGAGGAAATGATTGTACTTACAATATGATTCACACACAAACACAACCAAATACTCATGAAAGCAAACGACGAGAAGGCGGGCCAGAGAGCGTCGAACACACACGTCACTCGCTGTGAGGCCGAAAGCAAAAGTGGTTTGTTTACCTCCCAGTCGCGCGCGCGCGCCTGTCGGACAAGCAGTTAACTACCGAACCCCTTGTTCGAAAGCTTACGACCTATCCAGCTGCCGCTAGTACCTTCCTATTGTAAAAGGACGAAGGTTTGTATGCCGTGTCGGAACAAAGGAGGTTTAGAAAGAGGAAACCTAGTTCTAACGGAAAGACCTCTGTGTTCCAAGATTCTGTGTCTAAGCCAGCGGGAACTGGATCCCACGTATCGCAGACCACACTGCGAACAAGTAAACAAGTAAACGACACTCGAATTAAGGTCCACAGGAAGAGCAGGCTTCTCCCTCAAAAGTGATCCTACAGTAAAAGGGTTAGTAAAAACAAATCTGAAACTAACTTGAGGAAAACTATGCTTAAGTATTTCTTGTAACTTTTTTCGTACCAAGCATAGTTTTCCTCAAGTTAGTTTCAGATTTGTTTTTTACTAACCCTTTTACTGTAGGATCACTTTTGAGGGAGAAGCCTGCTCTTCCTGTGGACCTTAATTCGAGTGTCGTTTACTTGTTTACTTGTTCGCAGTGTGGTCTGCGATACGTGGGATCAGTTCCCGCTGGCTTAGACACAGAATCTTGGAACACAGAGGTCTTTCCGTTAGAACTAGGTTTCCTCTTTCTAAACCTCCTTTTTCTGCCATAAGGGAATACAGTTTAGCACAGGACCATCCTTTCACTCACCTAGATTTTAGAGTACTGTCTTTTTGCTCAAATAGACTGGACCTTTTAATTTCAGGGTCGCTGTTTATTAAGAAAATGAAACCGGAATTGAACAACAACTCGTCCGGTATTCAACTAGCTATCATATAGTTTCATAGTAGGTACACAAAGTGGGTCGTTAGCCATTTTATTTTTGAGTGTAGTTTGTTTACCTTTCATATTATTTTATTGCTATTTCTGTTTTTGTATGTTTTTGCGTTTTGTTTTAGTTTTTTCGTAATTTTTATTTTGTAGTTTGTATGTGATGTTCGTTTTATTTTTTTACTGAAGCAAAACAATTAATTTTAATGTAATTTTTTAGTGATTTCTCATCCTTGTCATTTTTTCAGCCTGAAGATGAGGTTTTAAACCTCGAAAGCTCGTTTAATAAAGAATGTTCTTCTGGTCTTGGCACTGTTATTTATCATCAAGCTATATATATATATATATATATATATATATATATATATATATATATATATATATATATGTGTGTGTGTGTGTGTGTGTGTGTGTGCGCGCGCATACACACACTATATATACACGCAAGTGCTTGCTTACTTGTGTCTATATACTAAGTATGTCAAAACAGACGGGAAACTGATGTGGTAACCTATGAAATTGTAGAAACTAAGCCGTTTTACGATGTAGGATCCCTGTTGGTTTGTTATTATAGGTAACAGAAAGAGAAAACAAATCTTCGTTATAATCTACGTGGCACAACACGATAAAGGAAAGGAAAACATCACGCAGGCTAGGCTCGGATATGTAGCTATAAAAGGAAAAATGGCAACGTCACGGATCTGAGACAGTCACAGAACGTAAGACTAAAATATCGATTATTCTAGTTGGGAAAGAGTCTGCTATTTGCACAAGTACTGCGTTAAACACGCTAAGTAAAATTCTTGGATAATAAGTATATTTTAGACAGTTGTATAGGAAAGCAGAGGATGGTTGTTGACTATTTTGAAAATAGCGCGCGCGCTAAAAAAAATCGTCTGCTGCGCATGGCGAGTATACTTTGGGGTCGTTGTGCGCAGATGGCATTATGGGTAATCAGCTGCCATCTTCCTCTGGTCCCGAAGTTCAGTTGTGAACAAGCTTGATTAACGATCAGATGTGTGTGCGTCGTCTTCTCACGATGAATTCTACTAGTTCTTTAAGTGACGCGTGGCGGTTATAGTTTCTAGCATACCTCTGGAATCCCCGAAGTGTTCTCCCGATTGTGTGGTGGCGTTGAAAGTGTCGATATTGGTCAAATTATTCTTTTTCTTTAAAATATTTGAAATGTTTTAGTTATGTGGCTACCTGGAAATGAGTTGTTACGACAAACTCACACCATCTGAGGAGGAGGATTGTTTTACTGACACTCGTTCTACCAAGGCTTTACCAGGAGAAAACCGACTGTTGGTGCATCAGTGGGGCCTATTCGAGTGTTGTCAGAAGATTATTACAACACTGCTGCCACCACCGCTCCACACAATCATGTTGCCAGACCCTAGCTGAGGAGCGAGACTGCAGGTGAGGACGTCGTCTAATATCCCTTGCAGCAGTTTTGGGGGGGAGGAGCTGCGGCCGGGTTATCGAGTATAATTCATCCTACGGCTACGACATAACCCTATGCGAAAGTAGCGTTGGCGAGCGTGCCAATGTGGGATAACCCCAGTCACATTCGAAGACATTTCTTTTAACCTTGTTGCCTTGCAGCACAGGAGGCCAGGTTAAGGTTACACTACTTGGCAACTGGATTAGCAACGGTAACCCTTTGCTATTATGTGACGTTTAATCATGGCAGCTTTTATTGTCCTAGAATTGTGTTTATGGAAGCTATTAAAGGCTAGAGTGTAGGAATCCACCGAATTGCAAATTGAGCATTAAAAGAGTCACGTTATTACACCGATTTTTGGATGTTCTTGCAACGGTTGTGTCAAGGTGTCTCGAACTTGTGGTTACTTAAACCAGTTCCACCTCTCGCCCTTCGAATTTTCCCTCAGTTTAGAAAATTGTACATTCTGATTAATATACAGTTACAAATTTAACGCAGATAATTTAGGTAAAGCATACGTTAAGAATGTAATTGGCACACAGTATAATAACAAAATGTTGACGTTGTGGGTTATCCGAATACACTCGTCCGAAACACCGCGTTCGGACTGCTTAGAGGTGTTCGATACTCTTGTTTACCCCTTAGCAACTACTCACAGATGGCAATTGAGAATGTTGCACATCTAGTATTTGTAACGTCTTTCATTTGCTGTGAAGGCTTACATATAGGCATTGCGCTTTTGTGCAGATTTAGGGCTTTTGTGGTTATTTTGAGAAGATTTTACGAAAAGAATAATGTTTTAATTGGTTCTGTTCGTCATTGCAAGGTTACGGAATGTTGTGATGGAGTAGTGGTTCTCATATAGTCACAGCATGATTGTTATCTAACCAGAATTGCGTTTCTTCTTGTGATTGGGCCTATCAAACTCCAAGGGATTATTTAATATTTCTTTAAATTTATGATTTGTGTATTAATGTTGCATGCTAAGTCTGATAAGTGAGGTACAGTGTTTACATTAATATTTTTTAACATCTCTGCCACAGTATTTTCTATATTAATTTTCGTGCAGTGACAGGTTGAATTTGCAGGTATTATATCCAAATTGATTACTAATTAATATTCTTTGCATATAGTAAGAATATTTTTCCCATTCATTTCTAGCCCTTTCATGTAACATCAGTTGGTATGGCCATTGTGTTTTGCTCTTCCTATATCCAAGAACTGCCGAGATATGTTCATGGAAACCATATAAACTTTATTTTGTAAAAATTCTTCCAGTTATACAAGAATGTGGTTCGTGTGTACAATCACCAAAAATCAGGAGAGAAAGAAAGATTTTACAGCAAGAAGGCAGGCAGTTGTACAAAATAACAAGGTACATTTTAACCAAACCTAACAAACGTAGGGCGCTGAATCCTCCATAGTAGAGGGTTTTGGGCCCTTGATGCCTCACATCAAACCTTTACAAAAATGATAAGTGGTGGCAATTGCAAGTACAGCAGTATACATCTAAACCTAACTTAGTGGGTCTCGCCTATATTTTTATATTTTTAATATCCTCACAACTCTCATATTTATGTAGGTTTCTCCCATATTTTCAATATCCCCCACAACTCTTGCCTGTAATCAGCTTACAGTTGTCATTGAGAAAGCTTGTCTTAAAATTTCAGTAACCCATATCAGCTGTGGTATGAAGTTTAAACAGTAGTGGCACGTCTGGTATTTCCTTGGTGATTGACTTTTCCTACAGTATTTTAGTTGCTAATAGAATTACTCATGGTAGACCTCAATGCTTAGGCTAGTGGAAATAAGGTAGGGAGGGTTACATGTAATAGGTACCCATTGCTGAATAGCCTACTCGGGCAAATAGTCCATTCATGTGGCTGTACACGTTCATAAGTGATCTATAGAAAGTAACATGTAACCTTGGATATTTAGGTATAAATATCAGTTGAAAAACATACAGGGGTAAGGATGAACAAAGCTGTGATATTATCTCTAATGTGCAGAGCAAGTTCTCTCAGTTTTTATCAAGTTTGTAGCATTGGGGACTTTGTCAAAGAAATGTCATTTAAGATATAAAGAAAATGTAGTATTCCTTAAAACAAATTACCATGACTTTTACCTTTAAATTATAAGAAATTAAGTACAGTTTGCAGAAAGTCGGATATTACATTTTAGAGATATTTTTGGGGTATTTATGGTATATGCATATATGTTTTGGTTTTTACACTGTGTACACAAGATTTAGTTTCTTATTTTATTAATGATGGTGTTAATGGTAAAAGATTTGACATATGTGGTGGTGTTTCTCTTATATTAAATGGTTTTCATAGTGCAATAAATTGTATATGTACTGTTTTCAGTAAATTTTGTTTTGTCTTAAAATTTCAATTCCTGCATATACATCTTTAAATTTAAACCATTTATTTTTGGTAATTTTGGAATCGTCCACTGGTTTAGCCCCGCCAGAAATTCGCCTTTGTTATAAGCATTGTCCTATTGCTTGTGCTTTTGCGTCTTACTTCACTGGGAGCTGAAAAGTATTCAGGTCATACATTCTCAAATATCAAGAATTTAAGTAAGTACACAAGTAATGCTCCAGAAAGCAAGATACACAGGAAACTGCCAATTCAGTTTACTGTCTGCAGATTTATGGAGAAAGTTGTTGTTACTAGCATTCAGTAGAGTGTTCCAAGGATTTATTAATTGAACACCATTCCCTTTCTTTACTCAAGGGTGTTTCTGGAAACTGATTTCCAGTTATATTTTCCACCACATAGACTGTACTGTATTTGTTGTTTCCTGCAGTTAACATTTGTTCCATTCCCCATTGTAAGTGGTCCCTTAGGATACTGTTCTGATGCCCTGATTTTCTCCAGCATGCTAAATTGTGGCTTTCCCGAGCTTATTGCATCTTGCACTTTGTCTGGTAGAACTCAGATAGGGCCTAATAGAAAAATTAATTAAATCTATGATGGTGAGTGATCTCACCTATACAGTGTATCTTCTCATGACCCTCTTTCTCACAGCCATTGTGGCTTCTCCGTCTCTTTCTTATAGATATTGTTTTGGCCACTGTTCTATTATTAAACTCAAGAAGAGAGTTCTCCCTGTTAGGCTACTTTGGAGGACTGACCAGACCACTTCCTATTTTTCTCTGAACAACAATATTCATTACATTGTATGGTTCAAGGACTGGTTCTTTCCCCCTGCTTACAAGTTTTGGAAATCTTTTCATGTTTGTGTGTACAGTATTTACATTTTTTACATAGGTAATTTCATGTTCTTAAGGTTTCTCTTTCTTTACTTCCTTTTCCTTTTATTTTTTTCTGTGAAGCTGGGTTAGATGAGTGTATGCTCCTACTTATATAATCTCTTTACCCTTTTGTACTTCATCCAATTCTCAAGCATGGAAATTCTGGTGACATACTAATATAGTACAAAGACTTGAAAATTCTTTAAAAATAATTCCCACCTAAATTATTGTAGACTGAACAGTAAATGTGAGGTGCACAAGGCACAACAGATTGAATGAGGAGCCAGAACCTGAAAAGGGTAAGTGGTCTTTCTTCATTAGTTAGGCTAAGTCTGGTGTAGAGGACATTTTTCTCTGTTGGTACCTTAATAGAATATTAAGGTACGTACCAACATAGACAACATATTAAGTTCTTGACTATGATGGTACCTTAATAGAATATTAGACATACGAACATAACAACATACTGTATTAAGTTCTGTGTCATTTAGGCACAGTTTCTGTCTAATATCAGCTCTGTGTCTTTCTATTGTTAGGAACTTTGTAAGAATAAATATTTACTTTTTGGAAAGTTCAGTGTTTCAAATTTGTCTTGAGAAAGGATTTAGATAGATAAGTATGCATCAAGAAAGTTAGGTATTTTTAGTTGTAAGTGTCCAGGCAGATGAGGTATGATCTAGAATGGTTACCTAATCTTTTCTTATTGCAGTTTCAGTACCTTTTGATATTAACTGAAACCACTGTATGGCTAAGTGGAACTGGCATAGAGTTGAATAGGACTCCATACTAATAAAACTCTGGATGTGTCTGTACCAAATTATTCCTGTTTGCTTCAGAAACATTTTGTCAAATGTTCAGATTACTGGTACATACAGTGGGACCTTGGTTTTTGTATGTAATCTGTTCCAGAATGTCTCATGAAGTCCGAAATGTATGAAATGAAAAAGTAATTCCCGTAAGGAATAATGTAAATCCAGTTAATGCATTCCAGACACAGAGGATAAACAGTTTTACATACTACAGAAAACTATGAGAAATAAATATATAAATCATCGATGGAATGGATAAGTGAACATTTTAACATCTTCCATAATGGTAAGAAGACTTCTTAGAGGAGGAGAGGTTATTGTTTGGAAGGGGAATCCCTGCCAGAAGGGCTTCAGATATCAAGGATCCATCTGGGGTTACTTCTCGTCTTGGTTTTATACTGGCACTATCTGGGGTTACTCTCTCCAATTTCTACTGGCACTAGGACCACCTTGAGAGTCACTGGACCCCTGTTGCACAGCAAAGATGTCCATGTTTCTGGTGTGTATATATTTAAAATTTGCCTATAGTGAAACAGGCATTGTCATTAAACATGGTGGAGACATGGATTATAACATCTCTATTGGGATGATGATCCTCCACAAAAAATTTTTTTTACATCACTCCACTTTGTAAACATGCCCTTAATCAGTAAAGTAGGCACAATATGTGTAACTGGTCACTTTTTACATTTTTCAAACAGTCTGCTGGCCTTAAATTCAATAACAGCAGCACTTCTTGTAGGCTTATTCTTACAGAGATCGGCGTGCGACATCCTTGCCTTTTCATAAATGATCACCTCCATTTGTTACAAGTTCTCTCCTAAATTGTATGGTGTTTCTCTCTCTCTCTCTCTCTCTTCCTTTTTTTTTCTTTTTTGCAGAACTCTTTTTGGTTTCATGATGTCTTATTTAGCAGTTGCTCAAAAATAAAAAAAATGAAAAAAGCACAAAAAACGCAAAGGCGGAATGGGCCACAAGAGAACTTGGGATGCTTTGTTTGGGCGCTCGATACAGTCACAAGATGGGCCCTGGAAGTAGCATTTCCATGTGTATGAATTCTGAGGAAATGTACGAAACCAGTGTCAAAATTTTGTTGGAAAAAATCAACGGAAACTGAATTGTATGAAAAGCATGCCATATGAAATCAGTTTGACTGTACTTGTTGTTTACTAATTTACAAATACCTACTGTATTACAGAATTTTTCTTTTCATTGAAGCAGTAATGAGAGAATGTGCTTTTTCCTGTTGTTAATGATAGGAGTTGCAACAGTTAAATGTTTGGTCCTTATTTTGTTCAGAGGCTGCTGTGCCTTCATTTTACCACATTATAAGAATTGCATTACTGTATAGAAAGAACTTATTGCTAGATTATGTTTGGAAAATGGTAATGTTGTCAGTGATATATAGTACTGTCAGATACCCTTCCACTGTTGTTGTCATACCAATATTGAAGTCCTGCACCTTCAGAGAACTTTAAAGGTTTTAGAGAGAGGCCTAGACCTACCATTCCTCACAATCTTTATGAGGATCTGCGATCCTTTTATTTTAGATCAGTATCCAAACTATAAAAGATGAAAAAAATTTATGTAGAGCAGTGCCTCCGGATACGAAATTAATCTGTAACAAAGCGCCTTTGTAACCTGATTTTTTCGCATCTTGAACTACGTTTTACATTTGAATTGCCGAATTCATTCCAAGCCCTACAAAAACACCACATTAAATTTTATAGTAAAGCAGAATTGAAATACAACAATTTGGACCATTCAATACCTAACATAACCGTTATTGTAGTACGTACCCGTAAATAAAGTGTATTAGTGTACATGGTACAAGAAATCCTTTACATACATGTACGTACATATGTAGTATATAAAATGTGGAACCTTACCTTTCGAGTGAGCTGATCTCCGAAAGTGGCGACAGAGGAGGAAGACAAATGGGAGAAAACATGAACACTTAACTTCACGAAACACATTAAAAATGGCAGAAAACATTAACATTAAACTTTACGAAACACATTAACAAATGGTAGAAAACATTAAAGCAAAAAAGAAAAAATCTTTATCTGCTTTCGTAACTTGGATTTTTTGTAAGTAGGGAACTTTCTATGTCAAGGTTCCACTATACATATGCTATATATAAAGTTTGCATTCATTCTTGTAAAATGTTCCACAATTTGAATATTTTTTGTTTCTGAGAAGTGTATCAGATGCTTCTGAGAAGTGTATCAGATGCCCTCAGTTATCTCCTACTGTTGCCTCAGAAATGCTTTTTACTTTTTACTATCATAGACCTGAGTATGTTAACTTAGGGACACAATGGATGGGGAAGGAGGGACTGAAAAGGGAATAAGAAAGTTGCTGCAGCTAGGACAAAATGGGAAGAAATAGATAAATTAAATTGCATAAACTAGCTGACCAACCTGGCGTTGTTGGGGGAAAAACTGAAGGACTCAAAGAAGTTTCCCTGCACCCTCTGGTGCTGACTGCCCCTTTTATCAAGAAATTACTGTACTGACCTGCTCAGGGTAACTCTTAATGGCACCTGATAAATTCTCTCTCCAACCCACTCTGTTTCTTAACCTCTTTCTTCTCCCTAACACTCCTTTATTCTCTCTCTCTCTATCACACCATACCCAACCCCCTTTGGTGCCATTGATGTCTTACCCCCATAGTATTAGATAGTAAGTCATATTTAGTACATATACCGAAAATTGAAAGTCATATTATGTACTACGTACCTATACTGAAAATTAGGTATGATAAATTTGTAACATTATTAAGTCTATGGTCTGAACCAGGCCCATTATGGGGAAGGCGTCCTGCCCCCTCCAGTGTCTTTTGTTGATTGAAACCCCATTATAAACCATCTTAGGGGTCCCCACCATTCATACCCATTGGACCAGCTTTTTGGCTGTGGTTGAATTTCAGACGGACGGACAGACATAATGCCTATTATAGTAAGATATGAAAGAGTAAAGTTTTATGATAGGCTATATAGGGCTTATACTACTTAGTCTAAGTGCCTCAGTGGCTGCAATTTGATCCACGGGCATTCCACTGAGGTGTTAGAGATGTGTATTTCTGGTGATAGAAGTTCACTCTTGATGTGTTCAGAAGTCACGTAAAGCCTTTGATCCCGTTGCTGGATAACCACTGGTTCCATGCAACGTAAAAAAACACCATATAAACAAACAAAACTACTCGGTCTAACAGAAACTGGGAAAAGATATTAAGATGTGACCATACAGTGTAAAATTAATTGCCAAGAGTGGGTGAGGTGATTGTAATACAAATGAGGGAGGAGCAAAGAGATGTGAAGTACGGCAGCTGGATGGTTTGGACGTGATGATATAAGACAAAAAATAGGCAAAAAATGATCTTACTGCACTTCTAACCCAGGAGAGCAAGAGTCCTGCAAGACAAAAACATTAATGATGAGGATGATTGACAATCCAGTCATGATACTGTGCATAAACCCCTCCCAATATTCACAGAATAAGAAAGAAGCAGCATTTAACAAGAACACAGCAGACGTACGTAGAAAAGGACCCTTATTTGTGTATATAGCAAATTAACCCTTTTCCTTACATTTTCTGTACCTTGTTATTAATTACATGTTGCTCTTCCATTTTACACTCATAGACTTTACTCCAGCTACACATTCCCACTTTCACATAGGGCCTTTGTGTGTTGGAAGTGGAAGGCCATAGGGGAAGCTGATGACCATTTTGCCTGTTGTGTGGGAATGTATGTATGTTCTTATGAATAGTGATACCCAGTCACTTTCAACAAGTCTAGTAGGTATGTCTGTTATTGCAGCCAGATAAGGAATAATGTCATTATTCAGGATGTTTTGCTCCCATTTTAACTTTCCCCCTTTGCAGGTAAGGATGAATTTGTCCACGTCTTTCTCCAGCACAGGGGCAAGCAATCATCCAGTAACTATGAAGGCAATATTAACCCTTAAGAACTGGGCTAAATTTTTCTTACGCTGGCCAACTTTGAGGTCGGCCAATTTAAGGGAAAAAAACACATCAATGCAAAGAGTAACACATGCAAATCCACATGGTGTAAGAGAAAAAAATTCTAAAAAATTCTTCCTTCGACGAGAAGTTGAAAATGATTATTTACAATGCCTTGTGGGACCTCTTTTACATGGCAATTGTAAATTTAACCAAGTTATACATGTATTTTCTAATAGTTAATTTTATATTATTTTGTGAAATTATAATTCAGCTTACACAGTATCATAACAGATAAGAACTAAAATTGGTAACAAATTTTGAGTATATTTGTAAAATATTTATGTAAGTATACTGAGATCAAACATGCTGTAACTTTTTGGGATTATACATGTTTTTTCAATTTTTTCTTTCACTTTTCTTTGTAGAATTACAATTATAACTGACATACTATCATATAAAATAAGAACTAAAATCAACAGCAATCCCTGGTATATGTATGAGCAAATACTATATAAAAAGATGTCATGTCAACTACCTCATGAGACATGCAGAATCGGCGAGCTAAGCCAGTCTAAAAGTTACAGTAGTTAAATTTATTGGCTAGCGAAATAATGGAACCCCATTCCTGCCCGATTTCTCCAAATTGATGGAGTTTAATATTGATACTCACCAGGAGGTAATCCTTCCACCACTCAAAACCTGTTATTGTTACTCATATGAGGGTATCTGTCCATTGATGGTTAAGGAAACCATTGAGAGTTCCTCAAACTAGGGATGAGAGTCTGGGATCTTTACCAACAACCAGGAGTATCTCTAGGATATGTCTAGTTTGAACTCTTCACCTACCCAATCAGATAGGCCATTATAGGTTATTGAGCGATGAACACAGCTGAAGTCACAATCAAGCGAGGATGGTTTTAGAACGTTCTGAGGAATTTTTTATGCTTTTACATTTTCTGTCCAAAATAGGTACCCAGTGCTTGGGCTTGTCCCTAAATTTCATAATCCATCCATCCATCTACATTTTCTGTAGTTTAGACAATGCTTTTACTAGTGAGGTCAGGTTGTTAACAAATTACCATATTGAGGATATTCATCAAACTTGTAAAATAATCCTTTAGCAGCAAGTGACAATAACTCAGCCCATGGATATGAACCTTTGAGGAGTGGAACGATACTGTAATTGCTACGATTATTGGTTCCTAACGATATACAAACCCTCGGTCCTTTACATGAGGAGAAAGTAATTCCTCATGTAAAGGACCTCAGGTTTGTATAGTTAGGAAAAATACAATTTACTTTCAAAAATTGTGATTTTTTATTTGTAGGGTTACAGATGTGCAAGACATGTAAGGATACATCATCAGCATAACTCTCCAAGGAGGTTTTTAAACTCTATTAGGGCTAATCATGCTGAACTGTAACTGAATCACAGGTTGCTGTACTCCAAAATGAAATCCAATTGGGTTCCTTCTTAGAATACCATTGCCATTTGGTGAATGGTCCCCTTACTAAATATTATGCAATTATCATCACTTTCAGCCAGCAATTACTGAATTTCTGTAGAATACCTAGAGAGCTTAAGAAACCACACAGTAGTCTCTATGCTCCTTTAGAGCTACCAGAAAAATGGTGATACTTTCACAATGATGGTCACATATGTGATCAGTTTAAAGAGCAAGGGATTCGGGAGCAAGGGGTCATAGCGTCCATAAGTGACCAGAGAATGAAGACTGGTGATTAGCTGAAACTTTAATCCTTGCTGGCATACCTTAACATATTTAGTGTAGAGACATTAGAGTCTGTGCAGGTGTCAATCAAGGAAGGAACTAAATGCTCCTGCCCTCATCAAAGTAGTACAGAACATACACATTTGTAGGTGCTTTGTGCCAATCTTGCTCTTGGTATATTTAGCAAGGTTGCTGAATGAGAACAGCTACAGTGATACAGAGACTGAGCTGGTGCCACAAGCTTCGTTTTTATCATTAAGAGCTAATTCAACCTAAAATCTTTGTTGTGTCAAGATATATACACATGAAAAAAGATGAGTTTCAAGAACTGTCTCACCTGTTAGTGTGCTCAGTGTCACTTGGTAAGCTAATGCCAGGAAGAAGAGGCATAAAATATTGACTATCAGTTGCCCAGTGGTTAGTAGTAAAGAGGGATAGTCAGTACTAAGTGGTGGTTGGATGTAGACAGAACCTGGCCGCCAGAAGTGTCTTATGATGAGCATCCCAGTGTTCTCATATATGAGAAAATAAAGGTACATTAGATGAGATCATGTAAGAAAGTGTACTAGATGGCCTAGGCTGTAAGAGAGAGATCAATAGTCCTGGGTGTTTTAGTGACAAATCCAAATTGCACTGGTACTTTACCCAATTTATGTGGAGATATTCTGAATCTCTTGATAATAGCTAGGATATTGCCATTTATTCTTCATCCTCATGAAATCCAGTAGTGTTAAAAACACATGCCCCTTTTATCATTGTCGATAACACTGGTCAGCAAATTGAAGATATCTTAACTGTAATGTTATTATGAATCCAAGTCAAGTTTGTGGCATTACTTAGTCTACTATGGAGATTATATATGAGAGACACTGGTAATCAAGGTATTGATCACTGGTCAATTAGAATCACAGATATTACTTACCAGTTTGACGTTGCATGTAATGAATTTCACAAGTTGAGCTGCAGTAAATAGTTTTGCATTGTCTGCAACTATATCAATAGTTTTAATTTTTTCATATAATTTCTTACTCTTAACTGATCGAGTCCCTCCTAATCACTATGTTAGGCTATCTTTGGCCCTTAAATGATTTTACTCATTGTTTTAGATGTAGGCTCACATAGGGTTTCAATTTCAAGCAAGAGTTTTGTGTGGAAAACATGAAATGGATTTATGTACCTAATTTTACTTGTCAAGCTACAGTTTAGAGTTTGATATTTTCCTGGGCAGTAATACTATACCATGGAAAAAACAATTAAGTTTAACACAGCCTACTTCCATTTATGGGGAGATCAGATTAGTGCAGTAATACATAAGTACATAAGTTAATACAGTACCTAAGTTTACATCACTCAGTTTAGTTATTTATGGGGTTGTGTAAATTATGGTACTGTTGATATATTTCATTAAATAAGTGGGACACAGGTACTTCTAGTATTTAAATTCATAGTTATTCCTGTACAGATAATTGCCCAAGGGGGTGAAATATAAAATGGATGAAAAGACCAACGGTACCTTGTCCTGCTCTTGACTGTTCAAGGTTTCATTTTTTAATTTTGGAATCTATTGAAATTCATTAAGCTCTTACAGTCTGAGCTAGATATATAGTAAGTGCACCCCTATACCAGGCTAAATTTAAGGATGGCCAATTTTTAAAAAATCAATGGAAAGAGGAAAATAATGCATAGTACGCACTTGGTGTAAGAATTTTTTTTTATTATTATTTTTTGTACCTACCAGGGGGAAATTGAAAGTGAATATTTCCAATCCTCTTTTCCAAAAGAAATTCATAAAAATATGCTCTTTTTACCAAGTTATAAGTGTTTTTCCAATATTTATTTTATTTTATCAAATTATAATTGCAGCTCACATCACACAGTATCATAACATAAGAATTAAAATTGGCAACAACTTGTGAGTTCATGTATTTATTGTAAAATAAATATACATGGATGGGAATTTGGGACGACATTCCCTTTCGCTACCCCGAGCAAGACTGAATCTCTCCTAGCCCACTCTGACTCACTGCTATCTGTAGAGTTACCAATAGTGATTTATGACGTAAGCTGTATGTCGCAAAATCTTTATATACATATACGTACTAAATGTGAGCTGGAATATATATGTATGTGACCCGGAATCTACCCCAAAGCTATAAGTAAACATATATGTCACCCCGGCCGCAAGGGGTCAGCTGATATACTAATTAGTGGAATAACCGGGAAACCTTCGGTTTTGCTTATTTATTTATTGTACATATACTGATATCTCTGTATGGCAGAAAGCAGCTTTTGAATGTACTGTTGTAAAATGACTGATGGAGAAAAATTTTGATATGTGTTTTATATCTGAGGAAATCATTTAGCCCAGCTGAAGAACTATATGTTCTCAGTTTGGTAGGCTCAGAGGACCCTTTTCTGACTTGATATCAACACCTGCCATTTTTCACAAATTTTAGATGTTTGAGGGGTCATAGTTACTTGTTTGCATTGGTATGAGTTTTTTAGAATTTGAAAAATGTTATCCCTTGAAATGTTTCAAGTGCTTGCAACTTAATACTGTTTTTTCAATAGTTCATATGAAACTTTGAAGGTTTTCAAGAGCTTTATATAACTACTGTAATAAATTAGAAATAGGACCTAGTATTACTTAAGCCTGTTCTTAAAACTTCTAGTTAGTTACTGTAATGTAACAAATGAGCGTAAAACTTCTGGTTATTTACTATACAGTATACTATACAGTAGTACCTTGAGATACGAAATTAATCCGTTCCGAGGCGCCTTTCGTATCATGAATTTTTTGTATCTTGGACCACATTTTACATGTAAAATGGCTAATCTGTTCCAAGCCCTCCAAAAACACCCCAGTAAATTTCATAATAAAGCTAAATTGACCTATAAACAATGAAATACTACAACAATTTGGACCATTCAATACCTAAATTAAGAATAAAAATAAAAATTGCAAAACCTGTAAATAAAGTGATATTAGTGTACAAGAAAATATTATTACTGTAACATAAAATGTGGAAGCTTACCTTTCAAGTGAGGCTATCTCCGAAAGTGGCGGCAGAGGAGGAGGACAAACGGCAGATACGTACACTTAACTTTACGAAACACACAAAAAAATGTCAGAAAAACAAACTAAACTTTACAGAACACATTAACAAAACTGTAACACTTAACTTTACAAAAAACTTAAAATAAAATTTATTTTGTCTTTTTTTTATTTTTACATTTCTTTTTAATTTTTTATACTTTACGTAATTTCAATTTCTTCACCACCGAATGGATGCCAGTCCGTTTACGGAATTTTTCGAACCACCCATGAGAAGCCTTGAACTCTGGGGTTGCCGTTGATGTCCCCTCTCCGCCGTCGTCTTCGGCTTGGGCAATCAAATCGCCGAAAATAGCGCTGGCCTTCTGGCAGATTGCCGTCTGGGTTATCGTATCGCCATCGATTTCTTTGTCCTCGATCCACACAAGAAGCAGCCTTTCCATTTCATTATGCACATGGCTCCTCTTGTTGGACAAAATAGTCACGCCCTTGGAAGGTGTAGCTGCTTTGATGGCTTCCTTCTGCTTAAGGATGGTGCCTATCGTCGACGGATTTCGGCCGTATTCCTTAGCGATCACACTCAACCACAAGCCAGCTTCATACTTTTTTTATTATCTCCATCTTTGTCTCCATAGAAAGCATTCTCTTCTTTCTGTGAACTTCAGCAACTTTCTTGGGACCCATGACTATATGTACTGTACGTAATTAAATTACGTATGTAGTACGTATACTAATTAGGTTCTCACAACACGATAAAGTAGCACAACAAAATCACTAACGAATTTACGTTACTTAACGAAATCGTTGGACCGAACGAATGCCGCTTGCGTACGATAAAGATTCTGGTACGAGGTGGCCGGGGTAGGGACGCCACCACGTACGTACGTATAAGATGCATGATGGGAGGGATGCTGTCCAATAGGAGAAGGATCTCATGGCTTGGCTAGCATCAGGAACCAATGGGAGAGCAGGAGGATGGTGGCGAGTCTACTAGAACTAAGATGGCGGCGCGAGTTTCAAAATTGTTATCGGGTGAATCTCGGACTTTCAGAAACCTTTCGTACCTTGAAAACTTTTCATATGTAGAGCAGTAAAATTTTTCGTGTCAGCTTTCGTATCTCGAGTTTTTCGTAAGTTGAGCCTTTCGTATCTCGAGGTACCACTGTACTGTAAAAAATAAGTACAAGAATATTTCTTAATTCTTGACAAAGTTTTCATGACTTAAACAGCAGCTACTACAAGCATCTTGATGCTCTGGAACAGTTGATGGTTTTAAAATATATTTACATGGCCTTCTAATTGTTTTATATTCGTATACCAGTACTAGTACTGACCCCAACTATGAAGGTTTATGTGAGGTTTTAGGTGTAACATAGTAAAATTTATAGGATCTAGATCTTTTTTATTCAGTGGAACAGTTGCAATAGAAGGTATACTGGCAAATGCCTCGGCAGTCGTTATGGTTTTCATGGGCACAGGATTATGTAAACTTCTATACATAAGTGACAGCTGTTAGTCAGAGTTGCAACTACTTCTGAGCTTAATCCATAGTGGTGGGTGCAGTTTTTAATGACCCTTTTCCGAGCTCACATGTTTTCTTGAATGCAGTATCTCTAGTCTTTTAGGAAAGGTTGCAAACTGTTCAGGCATAATTTGAATGACAATCAGGAATATTTTCAACAGGACCATTGATTTGAAGGAAGAGCCAAAACTTGTCAGATTGTGAGTTAGATGCAAAAGATGATGTTTCTACTAATCAGAATTGAGCTCTACATTATATTAGAGTTTTCAAGACATGTTTACATATGCAGAATTTTATATGGCACTGTACTGTGGGTAATGTGCTTTTTGTTGTGTGGTTTTCCCTGTAGATAAAAAGGGAATTTTTTTTTTTTTTCTGGAAACTCAGCCTAACTTATTAGAGGGTGAAACAAGTTGCTGTAAAAATTTTATGTTGATGACCATAAGGATCAATGTTTTTATGCAGCTATGCAACTTACCAAGTAATTATGTAGCTGTAGTTTCACTATCCGTCGGCAGCTAGAATTTTGGAAATTTGCAGTAGCGCTATTTTGTTTTGGCTAGGCTACTGACCCCACCCACTTTTGGGGTAGAGAGGAACCAACTCAGCATGGAGTTCAGTTGTTCTGTTGGCTGATGACTATAACAGTTATTGGCAGCAGCGAAAATTTGGATTTGTAGAATTTTCCAGTTGATTATCCTGACAATTTGGTGAGTACTCTAGCTTTTTGGTAGCTGATTCAGCATGAATGGATAGTACAGGGAATTAATTTACCAATTTTTTACTCGCAATTTCAAGACTTTGACTTTAGACTTTGTTTACCCTAGTTATGCCGGCGATGTCCAATAGTATTAGTTCTCAAAGTGTTAGGAATTGCAGCAAAGGCTGCAATACAAGGTTAATTAAATGTTGCTATGACTCGCATTCCATTTGCTGTAGTTGTTGGGTTCAAGTTTGCTCTCCTCAGTTAACATGTAGAGAATATGAAAATTGGGATGATAAGACGTGGCAGACTTTGACTAGTCATATGAATAAATTAGAGAGAGACAAGAAGAGAAAAATGGCCTCTAGGGCCAGTGGTGAAAAGACTTTAGCTAGTCAGGTTGTTGAAGTAGATGTTTCTGTCTGTGATTCTCCTGTCCCTCCTATTCCTGTATCTCAGTCTGTTCAACCTGAGCCTCATCCAGGCTCCCTTCTTTGATGATGTAGGCCAGGGAAAATTTGGAGCGTCTTGTTGATCCCAGGTCTTGACAGAGTGCTGGTGGGAAAGCGTCTTTAAGGAAGTGTCTCGTCTCCCCTCTAGTGTATCGAGTTCTATGGAGTCATCCCCTAGGCACCAATGGCGCTTTGTGGACGAGTCTCATCCTTTGAAAAGACAAGCTCGTAGAGATTCACACTCCTGTGCCATCCAAGAAGACTAGTGATCTCCTGTTGGATCAATGCCCGTCGTGTAGCGGATAGTCCTGAATGGTTTTTCCAGGACAACCTTGTAGTAGACGGACAGCTTGCGTCAGGCAAGCATTCTTCCTCGAGGAGACTTTGTTACTCTTTTAGGAAATCGTCTTCAGAACATGCTGATGCCACTTCTGTTGGTGATCCTGTACTAAGGAAAGTTGCTGAGCGTCTGTTGACGTCGGATCACTCTTCCCCCGTGCATTGTTGGCCAGCCGTCCACCGAGTACATGAGTTGTTTTTAGTGCACAGTGGTCCTTTGTATCTGTTACTGAAGTGCTTCCTTCAGTATCTGTCTCGACAGTGCTTTCTTTTTATGCTTCTAGACCCATTAAACATCCCGCACCTGAGCGTCTGTTAGCACCTGTATGACCATTATCCTCTAGTGGCATGGATTCTGCAAGGCACCCAGTGGCACCAGAGCATCCTTTGGTGCATGAGCTTCCTTCAGTGCAGGTGCACCTAGTAGTGCATTCATCTCGTGAGCACATTGGCATCTCAGTGCCCATTGGTGTCAGATCTTCCTTGGGTTGGTTATCAACAGTTTGCTCCTGTTTCTTTTCAGATGCCAGTGTTTGCAACTACTGCACCTCCTCTTCAGTCTACAGGTCTACATGACTTGGATGATTCTAACCCCTCTTTAGCAGCGATTCAATGTAAACTCAACAACATTCTGCGTTTATTTCAGAAAACCCTGTCGACTTCTCAACTTCGGGCCAACTTGTCGCCGTTTCTTCTTCTTCAGCTTTGGTGCTTCTTACAACCAGTGGGGTGACCCGTGCTCAGGGGTCTGCTCTCCTTTTTTTGCCTTTGGATAGCAAACATCTTTCTCCGCAGACAACAGTTCTTCAGGTTTCTTCTGACCTTCAGAAGAAATCTACTCAGATCTAGTAGAGTAGTCGACTAGACGTCCTTGAGAATCTACTGCTACTAGTGCTTGTTCATCTACCATGCAATCGCAGCCCTTTCGTTGCAGAGGAAAACAAAGGTCCTTCCCCAGGACTCGAGGAATTGTACATTTTACTCTCCGAGCAATTAAGAAGTGGTCCTTTAAACCTCCAGCAAGGAAATGATAGTCAAGTCCTCCTTACTCCAGTAGGAGCAAGGCTGTCAGTTTTGGCAGAATTGGGAAGCGAGAGGGCAGAACCTTGGATATTAAAGGTTCTAAAAGATGTTTACTCTATTCCATTCGCTCGAAACCCTCCCTTGACTAACTCACCGATAGCTTCAACAGCCTACTTTGCAAATTCAGAGGAATTCATCGCCCTCACTCAAGGAGTTTCGTCCCTTTTAGACAAGAACATGATAGAAGTGGTAGAGGACCCTCATGCTCTGGGTTTTTACAACCGACTATTTGGGGTTCCCAAGGCCTCATGGGGATGGAGGTCCGTGCTGGATGTAAGCATCCTGAATTTGTTTGTATCGAAAACAAAGTTAAAAATTGAGACGAGCGAATCCTGAACTTGTTTGTATGAAAAACTAGGTTCAAAATTGAGACGAACCAGCTGGTCTTATCCATTCGTTAAGGAGACTGGAGGATGTCGATCGATACGGCAGATACTACATACTTCTATATCTATTCACCAGTGCTCCAAGAAGTATCTAATGTTCGTCTCTGCTTATAAAAATGCAGAAGTCTCAATTAGTCCCTTATCAAGAGATAGTATATTTGGGGATGAGGATCAACTCTCTAGTGTTTGGGTTTTTTCTCTCCTCCAAGAGGGTTGACTTATGTCACCAGAAAGTAGAAAAGTTTCTCCCCCTTCAGTCTTGCTTGGCAAAAGATTGTACGAGTCTTCTCGGGATTCTCTTATCCATAGAGCAGTTAGTGTTGCTGGGAAGGATACACATGAACTTTTAAGTTTTTCCTCAGGATCAACTGGAACAGGATGAAACATCCAGACTTGTTCATCTTCTCAGTAACTTTAGAAATAAAGGAAGACCTTTATTGGTGGAAGTCAAGAGAAAGCTAGTCGAAAAGGAAATCTCTCTTTCCTCTGAACCCTGACCTATTATTTTCTTCCAATGCCTGCGGCCTAGGATGGGGTGCTCTCCTGGGAGATGGGGAATAAGTTGATAGCAATCCATTGCGGGTTAAGTCCTTTGCAGTGGAAACCCACAACAAAGTAATCACAGTTTATTTGGACAATACAACAGCACTGTCCTACATAAGAGAACAAGGGGGGACACATTAATTTAATCTGTGCGAGGCACCAAGAGCCCTTCTTCAATGGGCAATTCAAAATCAGACAAAGATCCTGGCCCGATTCATTCAAGGAAAATTCAATGTTTTGGTGGTCGAGTTGTACTGCAGGAAACAAGTTCTACCCATAGAGTAAACGTTAGATACATTAGTGTGCCTAGACGTATGGAAACTGTTCATTAGTGTGCCTAGACGTATGGAAACTGTTGGGCAGACTAATTCTGGACCTCTTTGCCACAGCCATGAACCACCTCCTTCCTCTTTATTGCTCACCAGCCCAGGACCGTCTCACATGGGAAACAGATGCAATTCTGATAGATTGGTTGGACAAGGACCTTTATGCCATTCCACCATTGAAGATGGTTAGTTAGGTCATAAAAAAGTTCAGATCACAACGGAACCCTAAGGTGACTCTTAATTGCACCATTCTGGCCTGCGCAGGAGTGGTTTCCAGACCTCTTGGACTTGCTCATGGACTTTCTAAGACTGTTACCACAAAAGATCAGCCTTGTCAAACAGCCCTAATTCAGATGACACCACCAAGGACTGTCCACCTTGGCTCTGACCACGTTCAGACTGTATGACAACTCATATGAGCAAAAGACTTTTCAACGCCAGCTGCAAGAGCTATTGCTCAGTGCAGAGAAAGTCTTGAGTCACGTGTATCAGGCACATGGACAGTCTTCCAAACTTGGTGCAGGAGACATAACATCTTGTCCTCTAAGACTTCTATAGCAGAAATTGCCAATATCTTGCTATGCTTAAGATCTTCAAGGGGATTGTCTACTTCCACAATCAAAGGGTACAGAGACATGCTAGGCCCTGTATTCAAGCATAGAGGCATGTATCATTCTTCTAACAAGACTTATTTGATTTCATCAGATCCTTTGAAACTTATGAACAGAAAGAGAGAAAATTCCTGTCTGGTAACTTGGATGTGGTGATTAAATGGCTTTCAGAGCCACATTTCAAGCCTTAGCATTTAGCCTCTATAAGAGATCTCTCGAGGAAAACTTTGTTTCTAGAGGCCTTATCTACTGCAAAGAGGGTAACTAAAATTCAGGCAATGGATAAGATGATAGGTATTTCACAGGGTAATGCCGTGTGCTCATTTACCCTAGGATTTCTAGCGAAAAATGAGACACCCACGATTAGAAGTCTGACAGATTTGATAGGGCTAGAAGAGGAAGAGAGAGCTTTATGTGCAGTTAGAGCTCTCAAACAAAATTTTCAATGTACAGAGTAGGTTCGTGTTCAGTCTGGTGTTTGGTTAAAAACCCTTCATGTCCTCTATCCAAAAATGTCTTGGCATTTTTCTAAGGAATCTTATAGTAGAGGCACATTTACAGATTAATGAGACTGACTTTAATACAGCGAAAGTTAAAGCACATGAGGTGAGAGCCGTTGCAACATGTGTCTCTTTTAGGCATAACATCCCTCTGGACTTGATTGTGCAAGCTACCTACTGGAAGTGTAAGTCAATATTTGTTTCTCATTACTTGCATGATATGGAAACTGTTTACGATAATGCAGTGCCTTAGGTCGGTTTTTAGTTGCTCTTTGGCACGGTGTTGGGTGAGGTTGTATAGGAAGTAATTTCTTCCTAACCTTTGTTCTCTTCACCTAGATTAAGGTTGTCTATTGGTTTTCAATTTGGTTTTGTCAGCAATTTTATTACTCTGGTTTTTCTATGTGTTTTGGTACTGCACCCTGGGCAAGGGCATTGTGTTTTGAGACCTTGCTAGCCACGGACTTTTCCTTAGTGGCAGTGGATCCCACTGTAGTAGAAGACGATACCAGGCTAGACTGCCACACCTCTAAAAGTTAAGGTGAGCGTCATCCAGAGGCAGTAAGTATCTGTAGTAGCTCTCTTAACAGGTAAGGAACCAACAAGCATTTCACCAAATGCTAGCACTTATGTATTTTTTTTCCATTCTGTAATATGAATTGGAATCCATGTATCCCAACTCATACGATGTGAGATTCAGTTGTGTAATTACTTGGTAAGTTGCATACTTAGCAAGTAATTACATAATCTAAGCCCTCCTTCCTCTCTCTCATGGATGTAAAGGGCATAAACAACTGAACTCTGAGCGGAGTTGGTTCCTCTCTACCCCAAAATTGCTGGTGTCAGTCGCCTAGCCAAAATAAAATAGCGCTGCTGCGAATTTCCAAATTCTAGCTGCCAGTGGATGGTGAAACTATACCTATGTAATTGCTTGGTAAGTATAGTACATAAATTCTCATTTTATTATAAAAATATCTTGTTAATTTTTGGCTTTGTATAAATTTTTTATGTATTCTTGATTCACTCTGATGAAGTGCTAATAAATAAGATTACCCTAACAGCTTCACTGCCCTCTCCTTTCCATTTTTAGATTGGCTTTATTTTGGTATTAGTTAAGTCTCAGGTAGAGGATATGATAAACTGTTATGATTGGTAGTCTTCCAGGTGTATGCAAAGAATGAAAGTGAAAGTGTCTAAACACTAAACAAAAACCAACATTACAAACTCTGATGATGATGAGTGTTGAAAAACAAATTAAAACATTAATCACTGCTCAGCTGTTAAATAACAGTTACCCAAGTGACAATAAACACCATTCCACATGATTGCCTTTTAGGCCGTAACACCCCGGATACTGCAATATAATTCTTCTAAATCCCTCACTTTGTATGCATTCCTAACGTGACTCCTTGAAAGGGAAGTCCATCCGTGAAGCTAAGTTGGAGGAAGAGCTCGTATGAATTTTTTTGGAAGAAAGTTTGCTTCAGGAGAGAATCTCGCCAAGTACTAACTAAAGCATCATTGAGTACATCTGGGAGCTAATAGTAGAGCTATGTGATTTGCCGAAGTAGTACTAAAATCAGTGTGCAAGTCTGTAAGTTATTAGATCTCAAAGAAAGATGAGATTAAATTATATTTTAAAAAAAGGAAGAATGATGGCCTGTTGCTATTTGGAATGAAGACAAAATACATGCGGGAGATAGAGCAGTTTGTGTTAGTTATCCCTATTCATCCAATCAAACTGTAGGCCTTTCGGAAAAAAGATGTGAATGTCAATTAGTTTTTCGTTTTTACTTGTCAATAAGGGACCCATCTGCTGAGAGAAGTGTAATGGTGAAATTAGAGTCCCTCTTGTTAAGAAATTAAAATGCTGCAGTTGGTTGTCTGTTCCCTTTGGTCTAATCTTGAGTTCGTCAGGTCTCAAATGGTAATGTGTTGTAAAAGCAAGATGCCAGAACTGTTACTAATAACAGTTTCTCAAAAGTTTTTATCAAGTGTATCAAACCTCTAATTGAATTCCTAAATAAGGTGTTTGCTTCACGGCAAACAAAAATGTATTTATTAATAATGGGAAGTTTAACCCGGATGAAACAACAGTGAGATAGCAAAAATAAAAAAACGGGAAATGGAGCGAAGAGAGATTTACGAGGCTTGGCAAGAATGCCAGAATAGTGTAAGCTTGTGAAAGAAGGTTGGCTAATGGAAAATGGGCATTTTCTACTCCTGTGTATGACTAAATGAATGGTTATCTGAGCGCGTACGTTTGTTGCTGTACCAGTTTCAGCTGAAGTTAACGTCATTAGGTTTGACAGCAGATACCGAAGTTGTTATTCAGTCAGTCAGTTGAAAATGTCTGGCCATTGCTAATGTGATTAAGTATGAGCTGTATTTAGAAATTATCATTTCTTTACAATAGCTAACTTTGGACGTCATTCCAAACACTGAATTCCTTATGTTGCCAACAGAATGGAATTAATTTTCGACCCTCTAATGATGCCTTATTCCCTCGGAATCTCATCCACATGCTTTTACAACTATCGAAATTATGAATATTATTCTAGTTTATGCACGTACCCATAAACTAGAATAGAATTCCGCCTCGGTGAAATATAATAAATCAAATTAACAACCTATCAATATTCTAATATTTAACATTGAGATATCTACAATATTACCAACAAAGGAAACACGGATCTTACACTGGTTTGTCCCAGTATCCCTAGGGGAAACCAGACTGAATACTCGAGCTACAATGAGTTTTAAGTTGAGTTATTAGCACGGGGCATCATTTATCAAAAACTGAGTCACTTTTGTATAGGGGACTCCTTGTGTCACTCGCATCAGGGGCTCATCCCCCTTAAACAAGATAAATGACAAAATCTCTTAAGCAAGAAATCCTTATGTAAAACGAGAAAGAAAGTACTGTAAAATGCCTGTGAAAATAACAGGCATAAAATTACCCAAAATACAAACATGAGCAAATAGAACGTATAACTGATATAAAAAAACACCATAAAGAACCTACCTGGTCCTTGAAGTGACATGAAAAAATTGAATACGTGGCTCCCAAACTGGGCAGCACTCCAATCCACGGACTCGGCAACCCCAACAATCGGAGGAAACCATACATCACAGTTGTCCATACAGTAAAAGAAAAATATGAAGCCATAAAAATATGGTTGGTCATATTACATGGCTGGAAAGTTGCATTGAAGACCAAAAGAAGTATACGGCTTTATTTAATTAATCTTTTAAAAAATAGTCACACTGGAGCTTCCTGTTCCTCTCAACAAAGGGCTGATCTTACCAATATATGATCAAGTTGAACCTGAAAAAACTAGTCAAGTAATTATCTTCACACATCCTCTTCTAATATTGTACTTGTCATTAACAGTGACAAGTCGTAAAAAAAAGGATACCCTAATCTTTTGGCAAGATTATCTTTCTTATTTTACGACTTGTCACTGTTAATGAGAAGTACAATATTAGAAGAGGATGCATGGAAAATAATTACTTGACTAGGATTTTTCAGGTTCAACTTGGTAAGTCAGGCCAGAGTTAAGAGGGACAAGAACCTCTTGTGAGGAGTTTCAGAAAGATTAATTAAACCTCGGAAAGATTAATTAAACCTCAGAAAGATTAATTAAACCTAGCCGTATACTCTTTTGGCCTTCATTGCCACTTTCCTGGCATGAAATATGACCATGGGTACATGCATAAACTAGAAAAATATTAATAATTTCGATAGTTTTAAAAGCATCTGGATGGGATTCAGATGGAATGAGACATAATTAGAGGGACGAAAATTAATTCAATTCTGTTGGCAACACAAGGAATTCAGTGTATGGAATGACGTCCAAAGAAATTATAATTGAATGAGTCTTAACTCCACGAAAATCTATAGGGAAGACGCCAGTGACCTCTGTAAGAATTAACAGGATCATTTGTGAGCGCAAGCCACACAGTCAAGCTCACACTGACAGACAATCAGAGAACGTTGCTCTCGGAGGGCCACCAACAGTCAATACTGTCGACGGCGGCTTTGTTGTTTGTTTGTTTGTATTTTTTTTTTTTTTTTTTTTTTTTTTTTTTTTTTTTTTGGTATAAATTGTGGAGCGGCTGAAAATTCCTTTGAGGATTCGGCTGGAGTTGATGGCCTAGAATAGTCGCTTCATATACATGAAACTATTCCAGGATATGTCTGAATTCATACACTATTCCACTTTTCAGCGCTTCAGTGGCGTGATCGGTATGGTGTTGGCCTCCCACTTCGGTGGCCGCGAGTTCGATACTCGGGCATTCCACTCAGGTGTTAGAGAGGTGTATTTCTGGTGATAGAAGTCTCTCTCGACGTTGTTCGGAAGTCACGTGAAGCCGTTGGTCCCGTTGCTGGATAACCACTGGTTCCATGCAAAGTAAGAACACCATACAAACAAACAAACAAACTATTCCACTTTTCATCTGAACCAGTGCTGTTTCAACCTGGAGTTTATTAGTGGAGACATTTGACCTTGTACGGATGTTTCTTTATTATCAGACGCTCGTGGCTCTCAGTATGGTCATTCCTCCTCATTGCTTGCTTCGAGCATTCTTGATAATAATATCCTTTTAGTGGTTTCTATAAGGGTGTCCTTAAATGCTATTGCTGGAAGTCTACTCTCAGTTATTTTATGTTCTACAATGATGTTTTAAAAGATCTCTGATGACTTGACTCTTCCTTTCATGGATTCCTCTTGTGGGGTTAGAGCTTTTGTGCCTACATTTCTCCCCTTCATTGTGTAACCGAGGGAAGTATAAAGTAAATGTAAACGGAAATTACTTTATAATTATAGGTAAACTTGACTTATATGATCATAAAGGTCAAAACAAAGAATGGAGGGTGTTCACCAAGTAATGCTTTTGGCAATTTTCCTTTTTTCTCCCGTGGGGTGTGTGTGTGTGTGTGTGACGTCAGTGCACCTTACCTTTTGCACTGTAGGCAGTACAGCAGATTGTATGAAGCGTTCTCTTGGTCACAAGCTGGACTTATTCTTCATTCTTCACCTTCATTCCCGCTTTTCACTGCCTGAGTGGCTGAAAGGGCCAATTTTCAAAACTTAAATCATCTTCCTCTTCTTATGTATGTTTCGATATTCATTTTGTTTTTCTATTTGTTATTTTTGAATTTTTCTTTGAGAAATGAGAGAGAGAGAGCGCACACATTTTGCCGTGGACCTCGTGTGTTTGTTTTTCTTTGAGGACTGCTGCAATGGCTTAGGTGACACTATGGACCTTTCTTACCCGCATTGACCATTATGGTCATATTTTCTGCCTTGGCGAAGTTGTTGAGTCTCTATGGGAGAAAAAGAGCCCTACTATGCCTTTGTACCGATGTTTTTGACGGAATAACTTTTTTCTGTGCATTTGACAAATATATTACTTAGCCATAGTATACTTTACATCCCTACCTAATTTTCGGCGGCATTCTTTATTACTTATACTAGAAAAAAGTATAATAAGAGTAAAATAAAGCAGCCGAAGCCAGTGGCGGAACACCCTAATGTATGGGTTCAAAGATATTCGTGACGTAAGCATATGACGTCCTGACTCCTCCCACAATGTGATGACAAACAGCTGTCTCTGAAATTCTGAATGAATATTCGTACCTTGTCAAGGCTTCACGAATGGCGGCTATGATAAGTCATTGTCCCCATGGTTGCAGGGCAGCTTTTGTGATTCGACTTGCGCAATTTAGAAGTGAGGAGGCCCGTGGCAAACCCTACGTATGCTTGAATAGGTAAATGAATAATAGTGCCCTTTTTTTGGGTAAGGAGTGCATCCGGACCTCTAAGGCTACCAAGTTTTCGTCATTTGTTGACTTCCATAAGATGCAGAAAGATAATTATAGTATTTGCCCTATAAAACGATAGTTGTCGATTTCATAGCAAAATATAACTTGCAGAACAACATTAAACTTGCTTTGCCCCCCCCCCCCAAAAAAAAAAAAAAAAATCATGGGTTATAATACATCAGTGAATGACCTCTATAGGTCCCAGTGATTGGCTTGAAGTCTAAATTCTATAATCCAATCTAATCTTATACAGCTGTCTGTTTATTACAATGATCGTCACTGTCTTGGGGAAAATATCAAAGGAGCTAAGACGAATGCCAAAGTTTTCTTCACTTTGTTAATTTATTTTTAATTATACAATTTTTTAATGTAGAAATAGTAATAGAACGTAATTTCTCGGATTACTTGTGGAAACCCTTTTCTTCACGGATTCTAGCACTCGACCTCATGGCATAAATTCTGTATAATACTACGACTACAAAGTGTAAACAAGGAGTATTGGTTGTATTTCATTGTTGCCAGAGGTGGAGACTTTCACGGAGAGCCAATTATCCATCGAGGAGGAGGCAAGTTAATGACGTCATGTTGCGTCATTATCTGTTCGAAAGACATTCCTCTTGAGTATGCTGGCGATGTCTACACGAATTATGTGTTACTCTTATAATAACCAGAACTATGCAACTTTCGTAATACAGAATACAGTAAAAAATTAGGTAGGAATGTAAGATACCCTGTGACATCTTCGTCAGGTACGTTGATGAAATTTTATTCCGGAAAAAATGCGGGACGCATATTTCCCAAGTCTGGAAGAGTTTAGGGATTGGGAAAATTAGGACCAATCAAAGCGCGTGGAGGTGATCCATGACGTCACAAGCCACGCCTTTTAGCTACACTTGGTCTCATAGCCATTACTGCCAGTCACAATGCCGAAGAAAAACTTCCCCATTTCACAATTTACGGCTTGTATGACCTATACATTTTAGTCAGATATATCGAAACAAAATAAAACACTAATTCAACAAACAATATATTCTTCAAATACACCGTGAAATATATTATGCGTTATTGGCTTCTCCCTCGTGGTAATAGTGCTCAGTCCCTCTTAATTCCTGCTCACAAAGTCGATATTTACTGCATAAATAATATTTTCATCGCAAGTGGCTAAATTATATACTTGAACATGTGTTTAAAGCCATTTAGAAAGAGTTGCGATAACATATGGAATGAATAAAAAATACAAGATGATAAAATTGATGGTATGGTAAAAATGATGGTATATGACCTGTAAATAGCACTACAGACTACAGACAGGAGACCAAGAACTTGCAGAAACTTCGACTCCCATCAAGAATCTTGGACTTTGAAAGTGACTGTTTTAAAAGCCTGGAGCATGGAACGTTTTTCTGGCGTTACTGCGTGTTGTTTCAGGCTATAAAAAGGTATTATATACAGAACTAAAATAATAATTGCCTTATGCTTAAAAGAAATGTGGAGAATACAGTTTTGATGATAAATTTATGTACCCCGTAGGAGGATAGTGACGACAGCACCTCATTAGGTGCAATGTAGGCATTACTTAAAGGTTCTTGTAGCGTCCCTTCGGCGCCTAGCTGCAACTACTTTCATTCATTTTACTGATACCTCTGTTCATATTCTCTTTCTTCCATCTTATTGTCCACCCTCCCCTAACAATTGCTTCATAGTACAACTGCTTTGTACTATGAAGCAATCTATGTAAAAAAATAGTATGCATTTAAATTAAGGCATACATTTGGCCATTGAGTGTGAGCTTGGATGAAAATAGTCGTATACTCATATACTACCGTTATCCCTAGCTTTAATTGATACGTGTTGAATATTTGCATAAAATTTTCTGTTGAAAGAGTTGGAAACAAGTGTCATCCATATTTACTTTAAAACATATCGCAGTTCTAATAAATTTATGCATCAATTCTGCTCTAGTTCAGCTTAGTAAAAAGTCTACTGTAACTCCGTAAATAGGTAGTATTCTCTACTCCTATAATTGCTAAAAGTATTACATTCTAATGAAATACTCATTTTGATTCTTTGCATACAATGAATGACAAGTACAAAAGGTTTGCTAAGAATATTAAATAAATTAAATAATCAGTGTTTTCTTTGTACACAATGAATTTTAAGCAAAAATCCCGTAAGGGCTTGCTGGAAATATTCAATACTGAATTTTATTATCACTTTTTATTTGTTTGTACACAATGTATGAAAAGTAAAAAATCAAAAGCAAAAAATTTCAATAAAAACTTTTTATATATTTGTACACAATGAATGACAAGGACCAATCAGGTAAGGACATCTGGAAGGTTTTATGAAAACGGAATCCACCTCAAAAAGGCAATTTTTTTTACACAGCTTATCAAGTACACCTTGATAAACAACCGTATTCAGATTAGCTACTGACAGGACGAGTTTGTCATGTAATCATTTGGGCTATCTTAGATCACCAAAACAACATTACCGTAGGTTTCCTTAAGGGCACATTAGCTCTTGAAATAATTTAATGAATGAAGCTGAAACTGTGTCCCTGTAAATAGTAGGGACTATATCAATTTGATTCCTGTTCATGGCCTAGTTATGACCAGTTCATTGCTTTTATACAATGACAGTAATGTGCATTACTACGAAATAGCTTATGTCAATAGAAATCCATAGTGTAAGCCTACCCCCTCTCTCTATTTTCCCCTATAAACAGGTCAGATACCATCATTTTTACCATCTTGTATATTGTTTTTTTCATCCCATGAGTTATCGCAACTCTTTATAAAAAACATGCATTTTCAAGTATATATAGAAATTCGCGATGTGAAAATGTTATTTACCAAGAGAGGGAAGCCAATAACGCATAATATATTTCACAGTGTATCTCATTTGAAGAATATATTGTTGTTAAAACAATTAGTGTTGCATTATGTTTAGATATATCTGACTAAAATGTATATGTCATACAAGCCGTAAGCTGTGAAATTGAGAAGAAAGTATTTCTTGGGCATCGTGACTGGCGGCAATAATGGATATAGGGCTGAGGAGAGAGCTAAAAGGCGTGGCTTGTGACGTCATGGATTAGCTCCACTCGCTTTGATTGGTCATAATTTTCCCCAATGCTAAACTCTTCCAGACTTGGGAAATATGCCACCGGGACACCAGCTGTGAATCTCATAGTAAATGTGAGAGAGACTATACAGTTTCGGCCGGTGGCTTCGAAGCCGCCAGATGTCACGAATTCCCGAAGTCGCAAATGAATTGTTTTTCTGCTGACCTCAAACACGCTTTTGCAACCCGGCGCTATTAATGAGCTGTAAAGGCTCTTCATCCCCGGCGTTGCATGTTTGGAGATTTAGCACTCAATTAGCTGGCGAAGGAGCGATAAACGTCTCCTTCGTTTCGTTTGTCGGAGTCTTGAGGAAGATTTAGTGCCGCTCATCTTCACTCCCTTTGCGAGTTTCTTCACTTTTCGTTTGGGCAACGCTGGTTCCTTGGTTCCTGTTGGGGGGGGGGAGGTTGTTCTTATGCTTGCTTTGGAAAGGATACAGCTATGTCGGGGTGAGCCAAGATATGACTCGTAAATCTGTTGTGATTTTGATGTACTTGCTCACTAGATTTCTGTGTGTTCATTATATCCATATATACATATATATATATATATATATATATATATATATATATATATATATATATATATATATATATATATATATATATAATGGAGCCTGATCAAAATAATTTTACGCATATTGTAGAACAAATCAAGCCAGAGCTCTTTGATATTACAAGTTAATTCCCAACGAAATCTAAAATAGTGGATAGTTAAGCTGAGAGTGTAAAATGACATTTCGTGAGAAATGTAGCACATACTATTATTACTACTGAGTAGGTCATAGATTTTTGTGAGTATTTTCTTAGAGCCAGACTTGAAGCATTATTACATAGATTTCTGCTTTTTTTATTTTGTTTTTTCTTTTTTTTATCAGGGACATTTCCTAAACCGGACAGTATTCAGTGTCGCTTGTGCACCTCTGTTTTAGATTTTTTTTAGAATTTATTTTTGTGTATGAGCATATGATTATCTGATGTCACTGCTTTTGGAAAATCCGGTTGATATGTTTAAACGGACCAGTTATCTTGAGCTTTCCTCGACGAACTTTGTTCGATGCGACGTCAGAAGCGGAGAAACTGCGGTGAAGTTCTGACTTTTCCCGCTGTTTCTCCGCTTCGGACGTCACATCGGACAAAGTTCGTCAACCAAAGCTCGACCGTGTAGACGGGGCCTTAGGCTTCTCTTCCCTCGGAGTTCAAAACCCACTTGCTTTCGTTCTTGTTTTAATTTTGCGTAGGATATTTATTGTTGAAATTTCATGTCTTTATCATTAACTTTAACTAAACTTCACTGCCTTTTTACCGTTTTATTACCCCCGGTTGCTACTTCTGTCAAGGATCGCATTCAAATGTTAGCAGTTTTTTTTTTTTTTTTTTTTTTTCCAACTCCCCCCGCGTAGCTTTTTTTGTTGTTGTTTTTTAAAGAAAAGTATTGAGATGGCTATTTGTCTGTCCGTCGGCACTTTTTATGTTCGCCAGTAGATCTTAAAATCCACTGAGGCTAGAGGGCTGCAAATTGGGATGCTGATCATCAAACATACCAAATTGTATCCCTCTACCTTCAGCAGTTTTTATTTTATTTAAAGTTAAAATTAGCCGTTACTTTAACCTGAAACATGGGCCACGGCTGAAAATTCGATTGCTCCGAAGAAACTAAAACGCATTGTTTGTTTGTTTCAATGTTTTTTAAATTGTTTTAAGTTAAAGACATTCTTATTTTCTTTATCTGATGCTGAAATGCGCCAAAAGAATTTGCTAGTGAAAGGTTAGTTTCAAATAAGTCTGGCGGTGGAAAGCTACTTGGGTATATATGCTTTAAATAGCAATTCTAGCGTTTAATGGGTAACACGTGTAGTATTTAGATTGGGCGCAGAGCTCTACCTTTTTTGCGATGCGCCTTTTAGGATTTGCAAGTTGAGACCAGCTGTGTTTACTTCAGGTGTAATGAGATGCTTAAGGCCTGTCCACACGAGCGGGCCTGATCGGCGTGCTCCGGGGTTCACGGGCAAATTCTGGCGGCCTCACCCGTGAATGTTGTCCACACGGGTGAGGCGATGGAGAGGTGGGCGTGCCCGACGATGCCAGTAGTATGTTCAGTGCGGTACGATAAACATGGTGCATACCGCAAAGAAGATGATAGCGTAGCATGATAATTGCTTTTGTGTGTGATGAAAAAGGAGAAAAAGAAGAGAATATGGTGCAAAGAATGGCTGGCCGTAAAAGAAATGTATATTTGGTTAACATACGTCTGGCAGGGTCGAAGTAAAAGCCATCGGGCACCACCGTGGTGATTTTGCTACAAGACCCATCGGGCAATTTGACGGTTTGCCCATCAAGTGTGCCCGTTAGAGGGGAAGTCCGCCGATCAGGCCCGATCGTGTGGACAGGCCTTTACGTGTTGGTGTGCGGTTAATCTGTTCTGCTGATGACTTACTTGTGTGTGAGAGGGGACTGTTGTGGATGTTGCTTGTTTTTGTGGGTCTTTCGTGTAAAATAAAAAAAGATCGATTATAATTAAATACAAAGTAGTAACGTCTGAAATAAATACTACACATACGTAAGCAAATACAAGTTAATTGGTAGATTAGTTTGATCACGGCTTATGAAGATTTGCGGTAGTAGTGTTCAAATGAAATGGACTATAGAGTGTAGGTCAGTTTGAGAGTTGTGGTAACAACCTCAAAGCAGCTGCACTCTGAAATCATTGTTAGGAGATGGTGGACAGCAAGAAGGAAGAAATTTAATATAGATTGGAGGTACAGTAAAAGGAATGAAAGGGGCTCCAGCTATGGCCCGAAGGGACGCTGCAAAAAAAAAAAAAAATTAAAAAATGCTTTACCAATGCCTACAGCACACCCCGTGGAGTGCACTACCCCCCCTTACGAAGGGATAGTAGTGTTACTCAGGTCATCTTCCCTAAGATACCCATGAGTATACATTGAATGAAACTTAGGAACCGAAAGCTTTATCGGCAGTCTGGATTCTTATTTACTTAACAGGTTTTCTTTAGTTGGAGCCTTCAGTAGGAAAGGACATTCCAGATCTCCAGCGCCTCAGTGGCGTGGTTGGTATGGTGTTTGGCGTCCCACCTCGGTGGTCGCGAGTTCGATTCTCGGCCATTCCATTGAGGAGTGAGAGATGTGTATTTCTGGTGATAGAAGTTTACACTCTCGACGTGGTTCGGAAGTCACGTAAAGCCGTTGGTCCCGTTGCTGAATAACCACTGGTTCCAGGCAACGTAAAAACACCATACAAACAAAGACATTCCAGATCTCGACCGTTTTCAGTGATTATGCTGAATCGTGGCACATAAAGCCAAGGGGTTAACGAGAGGCTTTCCAACGACTTCGGGTTGACGAAGTTGTTTTTCAGTGTAATGAAAGCGGTTGAGCGTGAAAGTGGTATGAGTGATTCATTAGGTATAAAGCTCTCGTAATATGAAATATTTTCTTACAAGAAGTCGGTATTCAGTATCAGATTCAAGGGCGTTGTTAATGGAAGAGTAAAGCCTATTTGCTTCTCATTCAAAAATAATAGTAATAATCTGAAGAAACGGTGAATTGCATATGTTTAGGTGGAAATACACAAGTCGCCTTTGTAAAATACTAAAAGGATAAAGAAGTCTTGGCTTTTGTTTTTTCTTCCGAGTATCTAGAAACGAAATGTTGTATTCTTTGACATTAGGTCTACAATTTATCATCAGAATTCAGTGTCTTCTGAAATGAAGAGTTGGCTTCGAAGTGAGCTACTTGAAGCCAGGCAAAGGGCTAGGCAGGCTTAAGCCTCTCGGCAATGGAACATGAGTCTTTAGGTCATTTTAATTGAAGTATTTCGACGAACACTGCGCCAGTTAAGTTTTCTAGTTGACAACTGCAAACTTCAGCCAGTGTCCTGTCGCGCTCAGGGGAAAAAGATGGTCTCCACACCAGATGTTGTCTAATTGACTTCCGTGGGCTACTGGCGTGTAGCCCACTGCTAAAAATTTCAATTCATTCTTTTTCCTCCATTTTGCTATCTACCCTCCCCTAACAATTGTCTCGGAGTGCTACTGCGAGGCTTTCATTCTGTTACACCTTCAAAACCTTTTTTCCTGTCAGTTTCCCTTTCAGCGCTGAATGACCTCATAGGCCCTGCGCTAGGCCTTTGGCCCAAATTTGACATTCCATTCCATTCCAAAATTTCAAGAAAGGAATAACTTTTTGAGATGATTATCGGACAGCCTCCGTTGACGGGGGTAACTAAACCGGGTTATTCTTCCAAAAGTCATTTCTTTTCAGAGCAGATTAGTTTTAGTGTGATTGAAGACAGACGATCCTTGAGCAGAATTCTGAAGATTTGAACTTTTGAAATATGATGTAATGCCATTAGGGATTGAAATATGATGTAATGCCATTAGGGAAGTCTAATCATCACGTGGAATGGACTGAATCTCCCAAACGCTCGAGAAAGTGATTAAAGGTTGTACAGAAGAGGATTTGCATCTCGCATTAATTAACTGCGATATTCTAATTCGGCAGTGCTGCTCATTTACTGCTCTGGTTAAAACGGAGTTCGTGGTGAATTTTCGACGAGGTTGAAATTTTGGGGATCGCTCCATTATTCTGTTAATATTTATGGAGATTGATTTTTTTAAGCGAGAGGGAGCTGAAAATAATTTTTTTTTTATTTGACGAGTACTGAATGAAAATAGAAGAATGATAACGTATTTTCCTTGCCTTGCCAATGTTACAATGCTGTAGTTAGGTAAAGCCTGTAGGGGAGCTATTTTAGGATAGATTGTATGGTGTAGCCTAATACGCTCATGGTTAAAGAAAAATGCACTTGAATCGCAAGCTAGCTGGCTAGGGATGGATCCTGAACAAGGAAGCAGCAGTCTGGGGCTTTTATTTGAAGCCTAATGTGTCATCGTAGAGCAAAGTAGCAACTCTTAGTAAAAGGTGGTCTGTGAGTTCGTGATCATGGATGAACTTATTCAGGAACTTCCACACCTTTGCTACTGAATACACCTACAAAGAAACTGTAGGTAGTTCATCAAACCCACCACATACTATCTTGCTACCCGGATATTAGGGGGTTTATTTTCCAGTGCCTCTCGCTCCATCTGTCCACTTTTTAGGTCATTCTGTCATTCTCTTCTTCCTTTTTATCACAGGTATACAACCAACCTATCACCCTCCATTCTTTCCACGTGATCTGAATCTTTGGAAAACCATCGGATCCCTTCTTTCACCTGTGCTAACTATTTTACCACTTCACCTACAGTTCTCGGCCCCTCGGATACTATGATAATACTCTCCCTGTTGCCGTGTTCTGATACCTTTCTTGTTTCACCTACTCTGACGGCCCACACCAAATATCCACTTAAATTGTTCATTGTTCATACAAACATCTGTATTCAGCGGCGTGGTTGGTTTGGTATTAGCGTCCCACCTCGGTGGTCGCGGGTTCGATTCTCGGCCATTCCATTGAGGAGTGAGAGATGTGAATTTCTGGTGATAGAAGTTCACTCTCGCCGTGGTTCGTAAGTCACGTAAAGCCGTTGGTCCTGTTGCTGAATAACCACTGGTTCCATGTGTTCAGTACCTTTCTTTCTCTCGTTATTTGACTTTGCTTGAGAACAGCTGCTCATTCTCCAAAAGTTCTTGTTTACCATTGGCCTCTCTTGTTTTGTTTGACCCCTTTTCTCTCTCGTCAACATCTTCGTCTCCTTCCTATCCATTCACCTATGCATATGTGCGCTTGATGTTCTCTTCCGTCATTCGGTTGCATCTCGAGTAATCACTTTCATTTCCTGCAGCTTCTCAGTCCTCAGCCTCCTTACCCTTTTAAGTAGTTTGTAAAAGAAAACTATTGTGATAGCCTTTCCGTCCGCCCGCCCTCAGATCTTAAAAACAACTGAGGCTAGAGGGCTGCAAATGGGCACGTAAATCATCCACCCTCCAGTCATCAAACATACCAAATTGCAGCCCTCTATCCTCAGTAGTTTTTATTTATTCAGGAGTAAAGTTAGCCATGATCGTGCATCTTGCACCGCCATAGGTACCAACAACACAGGCCTCCTTCACCGCTGTAGGTACCAACAACACAGGAGGCCACCACCGGGCTGTGGCTGGGAGTTTCATACAGCATTATACGCTTTACGGAAAATTCGATTCGCATTTTTTATTTATTTATTTATTTATTTTTTTACTTGTACATTCCTTTTTTTTTTTTTTTTTTTTTTTACTCCAAAATTATTTTCTCCCCTGACCTTTTTAGTCACCATAATGCAATATACTCCTTTATTTATTTATTTTTTTATTTTTTTTATTTACATGCTCTACTGCTTCACTTTGATTACTCTCAAGTGTCTTTTTCACATTGAGAGCCACATTTTCACCATAGTGAAGCCTCAGTAACTTTTAGAGTTTTTTTCTGTTCTTTTTTTTTCTTCAAAATAAGGTCTTTTCGATGAATTGTATATCAGTACTATTTTTTAAAGGTCATTCTTATATTGTAACACTCCAGTCATCAAACATACCAAATTGCAGCCCTCTATCCTCAGTAGTTTTTATTTATTCAGGAGTAAAGTTAGCCATGATCGTGCATCTTGCACCGCCATAGGTACCAACAACACAGGCCTCCTTCACCGCTGTAGGAACCAACAACACAGGAGGCCACCACCGGGCTGTGGCTGGAGTTTCATACAGCATTATACGCTTTACGGAAAATTCGATTCGCATTTTTATTTATTTATTTTTTTACTTGTACATTCCTTTTTTTTTTTTTTTTTTTTTTTTACTCCAAAATTATTTTCTCCCCTGACCTTTTTAGTCCCCATCATGCATTATATACTCCTTTATTTATTTATTTTTTTATTTTTTTTATTTACATGCTCTACTTGCTTCACTTTTGATTACTCTCAAGTGTCTTTTCACATTGAGAGCCACATTTTCACCATAGTGAAGCCTCAGTAACTTTTAGAGTTTTTCTTCTTTTTTTTTCTTCAAAATAAGGTCTTTTCGATGAATTGTATATCAGTACTATTTTTTAAAGGTCATTCTTATATTGTAACACTAGGCTAGTGGCTTTTCCTTATGCGAGAAGTATTGATGTAGTTTTGTAGCAAACGAAAGTAGATATGGTTATATACCGGTGTACAAACGCTTTATATATTATATATATATATATATATATATCTATAGATATATATATATATATATATTTATATCATATATTATATATATATATGATATATATATATATATATATATATATATATATATAATATATATTATATATATATAAAATATATATAATATATTATATATATTATATATATATATATATATATATATATATATATATAATATAGTATATATCCATTATCTTGGAACGAGCCCACAGGTTATTAGAAAAGAAAGAATATTTTAATAAATAAAGGTAAAAGTGTAAGTAAAATATTAGAATACAAAGAGAATTGTTGAAGGGTAGTAGTGCGTTGCATTGTACAACATCCTCCGGGAGACTTTTCCGCAGGCCACCCTTATTCACTCTGGAAGACCTTGCTGAAATATGGCTTCTTGTCATTGGCTTCATTTGGCATTGAAGCACTGAAAAATGACGCAGTTTCTTATGGAAGTTGTTACGTATTGGATTTTGAAGCCTGTTGAGTTAGGACACAATATTGTTACCGGGAAGGGGATGAGGTCGGGTGGAGAATTGGGAGGTTATGAATAACTTGATGTTAATGTTATATAAGAAAATTTTCTTTTTATTTACCTTTAATTCTTATTAAGTTTCATTCATCGTTACCTTCAGGCCTTCATTGCTCAAGCCAAACTAGTCAGTTAATTTCCTTAATCAGTGGTTCTTGACCTTTTTATTACCTTAATCAGTGGTTCTTGACCTTTTTATTACCTCGCCTCCTTTAAGAGTTGGTCCTTCTTTCACGGCCCCTTTGCATCTATGAGTCAAGTTCCCTCCGAGACTTTAAGGAAAATAAAGCAAAAATGAGAAAAAGAAGGGGTTTCGAGGGATAGGGAAGGAGGTCAATCATGACAAAACATGGTCACCCCAACTAGCCTAACTATACTGTTTTTTTCCATCTGTCCATCCGCCTGTGGCGGTCGCGCATGGCAACACTGCGTCCCGTGCTTAAATAGTTACGTTGTCTAAATTTTAGGTAAATAAAAGGATATCTGGGTGTACATTTGCAACTGGAAAGTGTTTTAATAATTTACTGTATGCGAATTACACCGTTAATATTCGAAATAGGATATTATATAAAGCCCGGGACGCAGTGTTGCCATGCGCAAACACCATAGGCGGATGGACAGATGGAAAAAACAGAGTATAGAGTAGCAGACTCTAGAACAGTAACATTATAAGGCGATACTTTTTGCATTTTTTTATTCATAAACTTCTGAATGTGAGTTCCTCACTTTTGTTAAGAGAATAACGAATGTAGTTAGAGAGTTTTTTTTTTTTTTTTTTTTTTTTTTTTTTTTTTTTTTTTTTTTTTTTTTTTCTCTCTCCGTAGGGCTCGCGCTTCCCCTGGAAATTGAGGACGCCCCTATTGGGGCGGCCCCCCCCCCTCCCCACAGGTTAAGAACCACTGTTTTATAACTTTCTATAATTTCGGTGTACTCCTGCTCCTTCCGTCCTTCCTGTGATCACCACTTTTGTTGCCGCCGCCGCACCCACCACAAGATCAAGCAAACCGCCTGTTTCCTTCATTGGCAAGTTTCTTTAAATAAACAAATAAATAAATAGAGGATTTGGAAATCAGGGTCTGTGGCAGTGATTATGAATAATGATGCAGTTGACAAAAACAAGTTGTTTAGTTAAATATATTATTATATATATATATATATATGTCTATCACATTACTGTGATTCATATACATATATCGAGCTACAAATGTCCTTTAATATCTAATTCGCTCTACCTCGGAATTAATATATTTTCATATATGTGTAACCGAGGGGGAATTTATTAAGCGATAATAGAATTGGCGGCCGACAGGCGCGAACCATCGACCTCTCAATTCCAGGACTGGCAGTGAAGCCTTAGACAACCCCGCCACCGCAAGAGATATTAATTCCGAGGTAGAGCGAATTAGATATTAAAGGACATTTGTAGCTCGATATACGTATATATATGTATATATATAGGTTTTACCAGCCCACTGAGCTGAATCACAGCTCTCCCAGGGCTGGCCCAAAGGATCAGATCATTTTACGTGGCTAGGAACCAATGGGTTACTTAGCAACGGAGCCTACAGCTTATTGTGGGATCCGGAAGACATCAAGAAATGTATTGCTATCACCGGAAATAAATTCCTCTCGATTTCACGTTGGCAGAGCTGTAGTTGAGCATGTAACCGACTCGCCCAACGAAGAACTAAAAACATGTTGTAATACAAGTGGTTAGTAAAGGATAGTTCACTCATCTGAGCATATTCTACTAGCTATCATATCAGTTTGCATTTAGGGGGTTTAGTGCCGCCAGTGCACCTCACATAGTGCACTGTAGGTATTATTCGATGTTCTTTACAGCGCCCCTTGGGCCCCCTAGCTGCAACCCTTTTATTCCTTTAGTATACCTCCGTTCATATTCTCTTTCTTCCGTCTCTTTCCAATTTCCCTTTAAGCGCTGAACGACCTCACAGTTCCCAGCACTTGGGCCTGCGTTTAAAGTTGTTATTCCTATTCCTCCTATGGTGTCATAACAATTATTGTTTCAACATTATACTCTTCGCTGAATGACCTCATAGTTCCCAGCTCTTTGCCCGAGTCCTAAATTTTATATTCCGATTCCATATCGGTTTGTTATATATATACATGTTTGTATTGTTGTAGACTTGGTCATTTTTATTGTTTGAACTTTCATGAAAGCTCATTGTTTTGTGGAAGAATATTCAAAAGTTCATGCAGCCTTTGACTTGCTGTGTATATCCATCTATCTGTCTATCTATCTATCTATCTATATATATATATATGTAGTCATATAATTTCTGTTTCAAATATGTCATCTTGTAACGGTTTCAATGTCACCATTGGTAGTTTGACTAGGTATGTAAAGGATGTTGTAACTTTGCACACCTAAGTGAAACATATGATTTTGTGAGAAGCTATGGTTATCCTTATTTAAAGGAACAAATAGAATTAGGAATGAGCATCGGTTGAAACTTGAAGTCAGTTTGGTTTTCATGTATCCGTAAGAACTTCTACTTGGTTTAAATGTGAAGTTTCCCATCCTAAACAAGTGTCTCTTTTCGTCACTTTAATGGAAAATTTATTCAATTTGAGTCATTAACGTATTTCAATTTGTGTCATTAACGTATATATTTCAATTTGTGTCATAAACGTATTTCAATTTGTGTCATAAACTTATTTCAGTTTGTGTCAACGTATCTCAATTTGTGTCATAAACGTATTATGTATAGTAATTTTGGATCTTTCCTAAATAGTGACCCCCAATGGTTTTCGGGGATCATTATGTAAGGCTATGACATTTCCAGTCTTTTGTTTATGATTTTACGGTAATCCCCAGCGGGCTTGTACTAAGGAAGCGCAGAGGTGTGATACATACCTACTGGGCTAAAAACCCTTGGGGATCACTATCAGGGGAAGATCCGTCATTTCTCATGTTGGCGCTTTATGAATGTAAAATGAGAACACATTTCCGTTACCTCATGCGTTTGCCACAGCTGATAAGAGAAATGCCTTCAGAATACTAACAGTCCTCTTGTCTTTCCTTGCAGGCCAGTGATGGTGGTAATGGATTGGCTGCTGCAGTATGTCCCAGGCACCAATAGACAGTGCTGGTGGTGGATGTAAAGCCCAACCACCGCACAATGTGGTGGTCTACATGGCTGGAGAAGGGGGAGGTCAAAACGGGGGACCGGGAGGAGGTGGAGGTGGGGGCGTGCAGGGGGTACCCCGCGCCCTGATCACGCCGAATCCGGTCAAGCCTACGAACCCCCACATGGCCAACGGCTTTCGACTGTCAAACCCATTGCACCAGAAGCAGCTCTACAATGGAGTGGATGCGGTCACCAACTGCTACCCCGCCAGTCAGGCTTTGCAATACCTCCCCGGTGGCAATTACATTACCACTGTCACCGTACAACAATCACAGCAGCAGCAAGTTCAACAACAGCAGCAGCAGCAAGTTCAACAACAGCAGCAACAAAGTGGAAGGCAGCAGAATGTGCAGCAGCACCAACAACAACAACAACAACAATCACAATCACAGCAGCAGAATCCAGCTGGTTTTATGCAAGTCAACAATATTGGCAAAAACAATGCCATGATGAATATGAGTAATCAAATGATGAATAACCAAGTGATGAGTAATAATAATAATAGTAATAATAATACTGCTAGTAATAATAGTAATAACAATAATAATAATAACAGTAACAATAACAATAATAATAATAATAATAATAATAATAATAATAGTAATGCATTGGTGGTTGCTCGTCCAAGAACTAGTTCGCGGTGTGATTCAGTGAGGTCGGAAACGGCCGAGTCTAGTTGTAGCAGCTTGAGCTCTGATAGTCAGAATGAACAGCAACAGCACCACCACCAACAGCAGCTAGAAAATCTCCAACAGCAGCAGCAGCCGTACCAACAGTACATGAACAGTTATCCAAATTACATGGCATCTCAGCCAGCAGGAGCCAATAACATCAGTGGTATGCATCCCAGTGTCTACAATACTACCGGTAATCAAAACACCAGCATTGTACAAAGTTTCCAGCAAGTGAATGCTGTGCAGCATGTGCAAATGCAGGGTGGACAGCTACAGATTATGCACCAGTACAATTACGTTCAGCAAGGGCAGCAACAGCAGTCCTGCATGATGCAAACCCAAGGGCCATGCACAATGCAAGTTATGCAAGGACAGAACATGCCGGCGGCACACAACATGAACATGCATGGACAAGCTAATATGAATGTCATGCCCAATATCAACATGAACATACAACAACCAGGGAATAACATGGCTGGGGGACAATACCACATGGGGCATGGCCCCAATGTCATGGCACAGACTAATTGTCACGGTAATGCCCACGTGAACATGGGCCAGTATCCAGTTCAGCAGCAGCAACAGCAACAGCAACAGCCGCCGTTTGTAGCTGGTGGGATTGGCGAACAGCAGGCGCCCCAGCTGAATGTCATACAGGCAGCCAACAGTGGCAACAACTCCTGTGTGAAAATGAGTCAGATGGGGCCAAATTCTGCCATGTTCCCAGCCACTGATATTTTAGTCGTTCCCTTTGGATGGAGGAGAGTTATCAACAGTGGCCAAGTTGTCTATATAAGGTGAGTTTTTTTCTCTTTGTTGTCTTCTTCTTTATGTAATATTGACATTTTGTAAAAGCCACCAGAAAGGTAAGTTAGCCATCAGGGTGGCGTTTTCTCCTATACTCCAAATATCTTAAAAGGGTTCGCCTGATGTTTTCTATTAACACTTCAAATGCCAGCTGGCATGGTTGCTGTTCTGGATCCTGATGACGAGAGGGTACGTTTCAGAGGTCACTTATTCAGTTACGTTACCTTTTTTTATTGCCTTTGGAATTGCACCTTGTATTATTCTGTTTATGTGTGTGTGTGTGTGTGGTGGTGGTGGTGGTGTGTGTGGGTGTAGTGTGTGTTGTGTGTGTGTGTGTGTGTGTGTGTGTGTGGAGTAAATCTACAGGAAAATGAAATGGCAGGGGAAATGACCTGATTTTTACAAATGTTTAAATTTTAGATGAATGGGCCTTTTTTTTTTTGTTCTTGTCACCTGTATATAGAGTCAATTTCAGATGATTTTTTTTACTTCATTCCATAATCGTCCAAGAGCAGTGTTTGTAGAT
>NC_087206.1:101792975-101872975 GCF_015104395.2 Macrobrachium nipponense | reverse complement strand
TTTCCGCTCTTATATTTTCTTCCATATAACTTTCAACCCTCTCGAACAGTAGTTTCATTTGGGAAAAACTCTATCCTTCTTACCGTCAATTTTCCTTTCAGCGCTGGATGACCTCGTAGGTCCCAGCGCTTGGCCAAATTCCATATTCCCATCCCTACTAACAGGGGTTCAATATACTAATATATATATATATATATATATATATATATATATATATATATATATATATATAGTTAGTGTAATGAGCCACGAGGAATCGAATGAAAGGAATTTATTTTTACTGGACTGATTTCTGGCTTTTAGTTGATAGATAATAAAACTCCGTCATTTTTTTGTTCGTTTTGTAAAGTGAAAGCATTCATTACATCAGATGTTTCCTCGTGATCGATTGATATAGTAAAGGCACCAGTTGCCGTCGAAGCCAGAAAAATCTCGATGCTCAATCAATCAGTCAACTACAGAGTTGGAACAAAAAAACAGGATTATAGAATCGCAGCGGAAAAAATGAGCCCCATCAAAACTCAGGATGGACACGTATCCTTTATTTTATGAGCCCAGGGATCAAGGGATACCGCTGCCTTTGATTGATGCCGGATACGAAATAAACACTTTGGATGGAAATAGGCTGATTTGGGCCACTGGGCTGCCATCCATGTCATTGTCATAGGTTCTGAGGTTAGTTTGGTGATCTGGGAGTAACTTAGGTGTATCGGGCGATATTGTGGAGTCCATAAATGTTTCTCATGAGAATGATGCCAAGTACGTTAAATGCATCCCATAAAGTGATGCCAAGTACGTTGATGTTTCTCTTCAGAATGTTGTCAAATACGTTAAATGCATCTCGTGAAATGATACCAAGTACGTTGATGTTATGCCATGAGATGATGCCAATTTTGTAAACTAATCTCTTCAAGAGATGATGCCAAGTTTGTAAATGTGCCTCATGAGATGAGTCGCAGTATGTTAAATGCATCCCATGGAGTGAAGCCAAGTGCATTTGTTTCTCGTGCGGTGAGACCAAGTATGTAAATGGTTCTCATGAAATGATATAAGTACCGTAGGTTTTTCTTATGAGATAATGCAAAGTTTGTAGACGTATCTCACGAGGAATGATCATGAAGCAGGCAAGTGTGTCCTTTGAAGAGATGCTTGACTTGAAGTAATGCGAAACTTTAACGTTGCTTGGGTACATCTTGTCGGAGGTGTAATATCTGTTGATCCAATCAAAATACATTAGGTCAGAGATGTAAAATCTGTTGATCCAATGAAAAATACATTAGGTCATAGATGTAAAATATGTTGATCCAATGAAAAATACATTAGATCAGAGATGTAAAATCTGTGGACCCAATGAAAAATACATTACGTCAGAGATGTAAAATCTGTTGATCCAATGAAAAATACATTACGTCAGAAATGTAAAATCTGTTGATCCAATGAAAAATACATTACGTCAGATATGTAAAATCTGTTGATCCAATGAAAAATACTTTACGTCAGATATGTAAAATCTGTTGATCCAATGAAAAATACATTACGTCAGATATGTAATATCTGTTGATCCAATGAAAAATACATTAGATCAGAGATGTAAAATCTGTGGACCCAATGAAAAATACATTACGTCAGAGATGTAAAATCTGTTGATCCAATGAAAAATACATTAGGTCAGAGATGTAAAATCTGTTGATCCAATGAAAAATACCTTAGGTCAGAGATGTAAAATCTGTTGATCCAATGAAAAATACATTAGGTCAGAGATGTAAAATCTGTTGATCCAATGAAAAATACATTAGGTCCGAGATATAAAATCTGTCGATCCAATGAAAAATACATTAGGTCCGAGATATAAAATCTGTCGATCCAATCAAAATACATGAGGTCAGTCCAACTCGTTTTCTTCCTCTTTTTTTTTTTTTTTTTTCCTTCAGCCTACCATGGGATACATAATGACGACGTTTGCTTGTCTAACCGTCCTTTATGTTGGAATCCCCGTAGGGGACTAGTGCCGTCAGTGCACCTCACGTGTTGCACTGTAATCATCACTGAAGGTTCTTTGCAGCGACCCTTCGACCCTTTTACTGTACCTCCTTCTATATTATCTTCCATCTTTGCTATCCACCCTGCTACACCGTTCCAACTTCCGTACTACTCTTAATTTCCCCTCCAGCACTGAATGACCTCATAGATCCCAGTGCTTGGCCTTTGTCCTAAACTCTATATTCCATTCCTATATGTTGGAAGAAAATACTGAACAAGACGAAGGACTTGGAATCGTCCAGAGATTCAAACTGATAAACGATTCAGTCGGCGACCTTCGCTTTCAGAATCCAGCCATGTGTATCATGGGACCCAATGACACAGACTTGTGCCTGTCAGGAATTAAGGTTCATTGCGTAGGTTTAATTTGACGCATTTGACGTATTTGATCCGAATCGCTTGGTCGTCCAACCCGTCTGTGACGAGTTCTGTAGACCCCACTGGGCTATGTGGCATACGAGCGCATAGTCAGTCGTCATGCCTGTATAGCTTAACAGGCGTCAAAGTAATTGAAATGCTCGTTTTCTAATTATAAGTGCCTAAAATTCGCAACGGAATCATATTATGTGGTTAGTGTGACTATAATCCTGGAATATCACAGGGCACACCATATATCCTTACTTTGATTTTTTGTTGTTATGCATTGATAGTTCTGTATGTTCATCTGCATGTCAATTACTTAGTATTTGTTTGTTATTCTAATCTGTTAGCTGTTTATTCAGCCCTTTTCCACTTGTGAGAATTGCATTTCGTCGGAACTTGCTTCTCAAGTCCGTGGTCGTATGGAGGCAATTTCTTCATGACGATGTATGAGGGCATCTCGTGCCGTGGAGTCGGAATACATTCATTTGTCTGTCTGCCGGGATTACACGCATTCACAGCCATCGGTTAAGTGGACGAGTGAATGATGTCATCATACTACAGCTCCATCTGTCTTTTCGTGTCGCATCTTTATTGCGCTATCAAATGGCACTTGTGACATTTTATGTAAATATGCGTTGTCGTGATCGCTTACGTTGTCAGAAGTGTCGTCTTGAATTTAGAGGACATTTGTCTGTGTATCTTCGTCATTCAAGAGAGCCACTCCGCTACGTGACTGCGTGTTCTTGCTTGAGGGTGCAATCAGCCGCACCAGTTTACTTCATGTTCTTTGCTGTTATTTTCTATATTTATCGAGACTTACGCACTGCATATTGTATTTTTTTCGTTTTTTGTGAAATCCTGTATCGCATAAACGGGTCATGGCACCAGGTCTTGACTTCCGGTTCTCTGCAAGTCTTTCAGTATTAGGTTGGCAGCCTCGTGTGCCATTTTGAACCCTGGCTGTGAGCAGCATGGTTGATTTCACAGATGAACGAGGTTTCTGACGGAGCGTGCCTGTTTGCGCGACCTCCCAGGATTCGAACTTGGGTTCTTAGGCGTTGCAGGCGGTAATGCTGCCGGTCACATCACTGTGTTTTAGGATTAGGATTGAAAGTTAATGGTTGAAACAGTCACATTTCTCTCCATCGAGGGGAAGACAGTGTGGTAGCCTTCAAACTACAGTAGATGAACGGCTGCTTTTTTTTTCGAAAGAAATGACTGACATTTGCTTTGAGGAGAATTGTCGCCGTATATGCCTTCCAAGTACATATTTTACGTTAAAGTTTTGGCTAGAACCTTTTTTCCAGTGAGAGATTATGTTGAGCATTTTTGCGATCTGAAATTGGATTTCTCTATTCGGATTAGATTATTTTATAACTATTAATAGAACACTCTAATAGTGTACACATCACGCTGAACAGGTTAGAATGTCGTATGGAATAAAGAGAGCTGATTTGTTTAGGTGACTAAAACACATTAGTCTAAGCAAAATGTTGAGTGAAAATACCTGTAAAAAACAATGAGAAAGTATATTATTCAGAAGATGAACCTATTCGAATGGAATATGCCCACAGGGGCTATTGGATTGTTCATTAGAAAGAAGTAACGAAATATAGTATTCATTAGAAAGAAGTAACGAAATATAGTATTCATTAGAAAGAAGTAACAGCGCCTCAGTGGCGTGTACGGTATGGTGTTGGCGGTGACACGCGAGTTCGATTCTCGGTCATTCCATTGAGAGGTGAGCTCAAGATCTGTATTTCTGTTGAAAGAAGTTCACTCTCGACGTGGTTCGGAAGTCACGTAATAAAGCCGTTGGTCCCGTTGCTGAATAACCACTGGTTCTATGCAACGTCAAAACACCATACAAACAAGTACAGACAAACAGAAAGAAGCAGCAGAAGGTAATGGGAACTGCAGAGAGAAGAGAATTCTTATTAAAAAGAAAAATAAAAAAAAAATAAAATAACAAATTGATAAATATATCGATAAAAATGTGGGTAAATTGTTAAAATGCGAGGATAATTTCCTTAGGATAGCAATGCATCGCTTCTTGCCTTGAACTTTTGAAGTTGACTGTCCCGCAGTCCAAAGGTGGTAGGAATCAAGGAGCTGTGGAAATGAGATGTTCAACACCAACTGAGTTGAGAATCAAGTGAAATAGGTTGACGTACCCAATTCACATGGTCACATCTATGCAAGATCTACGATTTTGAAAGCAACTAAGCAACCGATGAGCTGAAAATGTGGACATTTTAATTTATTTCTGGACGTATCAAAATGCGAATGTAGAAGAAATGTTGTTGAGTCAATAATGCATCGTAAGAAAGGCTTATTTACATGCAAGACACCTTGCATTAGTAACAAGTGTTCCATTATTCCGTTTCGGCTGCTTGCTGCTTTACATTTTAAGCCATTGCTTGCCCCCCCCCTCCCCTCCTCTCTCTCTCTCTCTCTCTCTCTCTCTCTCTCTCTCTCTCTCGTTTATGTGACAGTAGTCTGTATAACCTAATCAGTCGGGTGAAAGATTGAACAAATATTTTATAGCCCTTTGGTTTGTTCCACGTGGATATATGTCGATATCGACTGTAGCAATAATGATGTTCTGTATATTTCCTTGACTTTTTATTTTTTTTTTTCAATTGGCTTTGATTTTATGACCTGTTTATCGCTGCTTTACTCTTCAGTCTGCTGGTTAGGATTTCTCTCTCTCCTCCCCTCGGTAATTTTCTTCTCGCCCCTCCTCCCTTGTTTCCCCACTTTGACCACCTTTTGCCCTTCAACATTCCATAGCAGAAACGGGGGCGGAGGGGGGAGGGGGAGAGGGGTGTCTTTAAGTGTTGGTGGGGAGAGAGCGGTGGGGGGAGAGCGGTGGGGGAAGGCTGGCGAGGTTGGAGGAATGATGATAGCGATGGAGGTCGTTATGTGAAAGGACAGCGGAGCCCTGAGGCGCTCTCGGCATATTCCTGATTTTGACAGGTACTACATACTGAGAGACACGTGAAGGATTATTTCATATATATATATATATATATATATATATATATATATATATATATATAAATATATATATATATATGTATATATATATATAGTGTGTATAATTACTCTTGGCATTTTGTCCTAATCATTTTCCATCTTTTGATGCATCAAATGCTAAAATTATTCGGAAGATTGAGTCACGTTAGGTATTTCCCAGGGTAGGAGCATTGCTTGGTTTAATGTCAACTTTTTTATTTTATTTTATTTATTTTTGTTTTGTTACTTTCCTTACATTGCTGTATTTTGTTTTCCCTGTTGTATCGAGAAAACTCATTGCAAAGTATTAGATTTTTGTATCACTTTAGAAATATTTTCCACATTGTAACATCGTTTGCATGTTATATTTTCCAATGATAATCTGCCATTTCTATTTTCTGTCTCGCTAACGTCCTTATACGAACGACCAGACAATGATTATTTTATGTGTGTGTCGAATACCTTTGAGCGTTAGAGCTCTTGTAGACTTTTAGTCGAGGAAAATACTGCACCGGCCACCAGGCAATCGAACCCCAATCTTTGTCGCGGCAGTGATTGCAGTATCCGGTGGCAACCGTGTAAATGGACGGCAAGTGTACATTGCAACACCATTTTCCCATGGCTTGGCTGGCGGACGAGGTTGAGGGAGGGGCCAGAGCTGTGATTACGACGCAACTTGAAATATTGTCTGTAAAAAATGAGGGTAAATGATCTGTATGTCGCTTATTTATTCGATTTCTTGATGGTTCTCGCCAGAATTAGGTGACCGAGATTGTCGTTTTGTCGCCTTTTACGATGGTTTTTATGGGGATTTTTTTTCCCCTGCTCCTACTTCTCAAATGATAAATATAGTAGTTCTGTAGCCTGTTGGGATTTTTGAGGGAATGTTCTCTCTTGTCAAGTGTTTTTTTTTTCTTTTTATTCCTCGTTAAGTGCCCAAGATTGTCATGTTAAGCTTCTTCTTGGAGTTCTCCCTCACCACCACCCAGAGCCATTTCATGTGGTCAGAATTATTATTTTGTTAAAAGTGAGTGATATGAATGTGTTCGCGGAGTGGGAGGGATGTCCTTCAGTGTCTCCTTGTTGAATGATCACTTGCCATTCTCAAGTTTTGTACATTTAGAAGTGGTCATTTTGAAGTTGTTTAGGTTTCAGAAGAGACCATTCAGAAGTCTTTTAGTTTTTAGAATAGGCCATTCGTAAGTCTTAGTTTTTAGAAGAGGGCAGTCAGAAGTCTTTTAATTTTTAGATGAGGGCATCCATAAGTCTTTAGGGTCGAGGGCATTCATAAGTCTTTAGTGTTTTTATGAGGGCATTCAAAAGCCATGTATATAGTTTTTGTTAATGAGGGCAATCAGAAGTCTTTTGATTTATAGATGAGGTCATTAATAAGTCTCTTGTTTTTGGATGTCATTTGCAAGTCTTAGTTTTAGAAGAGGAAATTCACAAATATTTTACGTTATAGATGAGGGCATCCAGCAGTCTTTTAGATTCTGGAAGAAGTTATTCGTGAGTCTTTTTTTTTTTTTTTTTTTTTTAATTTAGAAGAAGCCATTCAAATTTAGAAGAAGCCATTCATAAGTTTTTAGTTTATAGATGATGTCATTCATAAGTCTAGGTTTTAGATGAGGGCATTCAGAAGAATTAGTTTTCAGAAGAGGGCATTCAGAAGTCTTATATTTTCATGAGGGTATTCAGAAGTGTCGTAGTTTTTGGGGAAAGGGCATTCAGAATTCGTATAGTTTTTTTTATGATGCCATTCATAAGTCCTTTTGTTTTTAGAAGAGGGCATCAATAATTCATTTAGTGTTTTGGTGAGGACATTCAGAAGTCTTTTAGTTTTCGGAAGAGGGCATTCAGAAGTCTTTTAGTTTTCAGAAGAGGGCATTCAGAAGTCTTAGCTTTTGATGAGGGCATTCTGAAGTTTTAGGTTTTGATGAGGGCATTCTGAAGTCCTTTTGTCTTTAGGAGAGGGCATCAGTCATTCATTTAGTTTTTTTATGAGGGCATTCAGGAGTCTTTGGTTTTTTAGAAGAGGGCATTCAGAAGTCTTTTAGTTTTTAGAAGATGGCAGTCCAACAATTTTCTTGAATACATACACCAGTTGATTAGTAATAGTTGAAATGCAGCGAGGAAGAGAATTTGATGCATCAGAGTTAATAAGTCCGAATGATGAAGTATGAACATGATTGTAGGCGAGGGTAGAGTGCATCTTACACCTATTTTAGAACTGCGGTGTAATTGAGGAGGAAAGATGTTGGGATTTAACGGGTATGGAGTAAATCTGGGACCATGCCCCGCCTTGAATTTGTCGCTGTCTTGTATTTTTGAGCGGTCGTGCCTACTCAAGATGCTGTTGAGTTTCATCGCTTTATGTCTGACACTACAAGGATGGTCATGCAGGTGTTACACTTTTTTGTAAAACTAGGTACCGCTCCTGAAACATTATTTGACTGAAATTTGTAGGAGAATGGACTGTTAATAACATTGGTCCAGTGAACGTTATTGCAAATATACGCTAGATATCGTTGTCGCTTTGTGAAAAATGAAGTTGGTATCCATGTAGACTCCAAAAATCAAGTTGGATTCTGTGTAAGCTATGATTTGGCATTTTAGGTCGGGAGAGGTGATGACACCAAGGTCCTTGAGTCTTATGGTAATGGCGTTTCCGTCTGGGTTATGCAGTGGTGTGATTTCCTACTAATGGGGATTTTCAAATTGTCTCCATTGAAGGTTTCATGGTTTCTCTGTGACCAGGGATAAACTGCGCAGTTCTCTCTAGAGCTGGATACAGCGACATGCGAGAACTGTCGGCAGACAACTGATTGTGGTAAAGTCAACTGTGCCCAGTTTACCCGAAATGACTTGGTAAGGTTTACATAATTGTTCTCTGAACTTATTACGTCATATGGCGTGATCAATCGTATCGTAAGATTTAGCGAAATCAAGATATTGTTATTATTATTTTTATTGTGTGTGTGTGTGTGTGCATGAAGAAGTAATTCGGTTCCCCTGCTGAGGTAACCCTGAGAGTTTGTTTTCTTTGTGAAATCGATGTTGGGAGTGACGCGATGTCGTTGTGGCGTAGTTTGTCAAAGTCTGTCTGTCACTTGACGATCTGTCTTATAACTCAGCTCCGTTTTGGATAGACAGATGAGTATTGGTCTGATGGACATTCCCATGTGTATGTATCCCCATGGGATAATTAAGCCGTGTGCTTCAAAAACAATTCTGATTTTCACTTTCTGATGTTAGCGTTTGTATACAAAGAGAATTTTTTAATTTCTCATATTTAGTGCCGCCTTTTTTTTTCCTTGAATTTGGTTTTCAGATGAAGAGAAATGGTTGGTGGCTTTGTGAGGGATTTGAGTGTTCCAGTATCGATCTAAGTGTAAGTATGGCTTCAATCCGGCGGTGCTGATCTTAGAACTTTCAGTTTACATTTAAATTGCCAAAATTGACTTGTGATTATGTTGTTGGTTCTGCTTGTGGGTTTGTTTTTTTTGCATCAGACGAAGTTTATTCAAAGTTTTATCAATACTTTAAGTGTTCTGTGTTTCGCTTGTCTTCAAGTAAATCATCCTTACCTATCGAAAGATAAAACTGCTTGATTTAGACACAATTTTCCTTGAGGCTGAAAACTGATATGCAGGATGGCGTGGCATTATGACTTTTGTGTGGTGTTAAAACTGGAATTTATTCGAACTTTATGACCAGCGTTACGCAATTAGATAATTGTCAGATAGCAGTCAATCTTCTTTTGTTTTGTTCCCCATCAGATGATGATGATTTATGAAAATTAGATAAAGGCTATTTCCCCTCATTAATTTTGTATGTGTTGCAACAAACGGTACTTTTTGTCAATGATCATGAGTGTCACTTTAATCGGTAATGCTGGTTAGCATTCTAGTTACAGGTGAATTGGTGTGTAAACGGATACTTGTTTGGTCCCAGTATCCACGTCGCTGTAGCTTAAGCAAAATTGAGAGGTTGACTGTATGTATATGTGTAAATATATGTATATATACATATATATATTATGGATATAATATATTTATTCACATATGCTGTATACATATGTATATTTATGCATATACACTGTCTCTCTCAGTTTTCCTTAAGTTATTTACATTTGTCAAATAGCACGCACAGGCCAACAAACATGTATAGTATTATATATATATATATATATATATATATATATATATATATATATATATATATATATATATATATATAATTTATGGTTGTCTTTTGATTATTAGCACTTTATTTTTACTTCAGAGTTTGCTTTTATGTTTTGGTCGGCCGTGAGATAACCGCACTCTTCTGCGTATTGCGCTTTGTGAAAGAATTCCTGTCTGGTCCAGGCCTTCATCTGTGTCATTTTCCTGTGTGTGTGATTTATTTATTTTTTTCTGGACTTTCCTACTGCTATTCGTTGGTTCTATATCTGTTGCTTTTTTGACTGCCTGGCCCTCATCACTTCTGGTCATCATTTGCTTCAGTCATATCGATCGGTCTGTATTCCAGCCGCTGGACAGAGCATCTCTCCACTATTTCATCTTTTTATAACATGATCTTTCCACCACCTCTGCCCTAGAATCATAGTATTCTGTAGGTGTGCATTTTCAGATTCTGCCTTTTTCAGTCGGTGCCCCCCGCTTCTCTTCTCATCCCCCCCCCCCCCCCCGCCGTCATATAGCTCTTGAATGTCAATAGGGTGCTTTTATTTCTATTCATTTCAATTTGGCTGATGCTGCTCTTTCATATCCTCTGTATTCTTGGTATCCAGTATAACAGAAGTGTTCCACGAGTTCCTCGTTGGACGAGTGGTTTTCGTGCTCGGCTACCAATCCGGTGGTCTTAAGTTCGTTTCTCGGCTCGGCCAACGTGGAATCAGAGGAATTTATTTCTGGCGACAGAAATTCATTTCTCGATTCAATGCGGTTCGGATCCCACAATAAGCTGTAGGTTACGTTGCTAGGTGACCAATTGTTTCCTAGCCAGGTAAAGATATCTAATCCTTCGGGGCAGCAGCCCTAGGAGAGCTGTTAATCAGCTCAGTGGTCTGGTTAAACTAAGAGACACTTTCTACCTGGTGCAAAACCCGTCCTTCCACTGTCGCATGGTGCTACATCTTTTTCCCGCTTGCGCTTTCCACACAATCCGGTGGTCGCGGGTTCGATTCTCGGCTATTCCATTGAGGAGCGAGAGATGTGTATTTCTGGAGATAGAAGTTCACTCTCGACGTGGTTCGGAAGTCACGTAGTAAAGCCGTTGGTCCCGTTGCTGAATAACCATACTGGTTCCATGCAACGTAAAAGCACCATATAAACAAACAAACCATTCCAAGAGCGTTTACGTGGCCAAGTTCCAGATTGTAGATTTGACTTAGTTTCCATTCCAGTCGATGTAGCATTGTTGTGCTTGCGTTGATTGTCAGTCCTCTCCTTTCCATTCCATTTTTTTTTACCGTTGTTCACTTCAGTAGCTTCCACCTTGAGTCCTATAAAAGCAAATGACTCATTGCTGATCTCAAATTCGTCTTACCTGACTGACTGCCAGTCTTCACTCTAGATCAGTGATTCTCAACTTTTTATGGCCCATGCACCCTTTCACCATGTCAGAGTACCCCCCACCCCTCCTTTCCAAAATTGTCTGCCTTAAAAGGTGCAATCCAAATAAGATGTAACAAAATACTATGAGAAACACACAAGCTAACGGAGAGAAAGCCCAGCGTGACATCTCAGTAGTGTGGACCGATGGACACTGCATTTTGTGTTGTCCCAGAGCCAGTTTGAGTCTCAGTTTGTGGTCAGTTTCCTCCGTTAAACTCTGAAGTTTCCCACTAAGGGGAAAATTACCTCCTGGTTGAGATTCACTGCTCTAGATCTTCGTATTATGGCAAAGTTAAGTCATTGGTTCCATGGATTTTCGCTATATTTATTGTCTGACAGTGGCGGCCTTCAATCAAATTCCACATACGCAACGTAAAGTGTTCCTGTTTCCGTGTTACTCTGTGAGAGTCTCATTCCCGAACGGCACTGAAAAACCACTATTGTCGATGAGAAGAAAATCCATTATTGGAAATAATTTCCAACTCGCTCGCGTCAGTCTTATACGTTGTTACGCGGAATGTGTAACCCAACGTGAACGCTGACGTGCATTTCATTGCCGACGAAAGCTCCCATTAATTACCGTCCTCGGAAAAAAGGAAACTGGGCTAAACCGCAAAGCCGACGGATAATTTGTCCGTTCCTTTGTAGGATGGGTAGGATCTCGTGTCGAGGGATCTTTTAGGTAAGAAGTACTTCCTCCCGTTTCAGTGGAGGGAGTTTTTCTACTCCTGCAGTCCTCCTCGGAATCTTCCGTCCGCCCTACTTGCTTGCTTGCTTGCTTGGCTTTTTTTGTGGAGGGGTATAAAATTATTATGATTACTATCATGCTTTGGATGAGTAGAGAGATTTATCGACGATACTGCTCGTGAAAGACGTGATTGGCGGAATTCCATAGAGGTCTCTTTTGTCACTTGGCTTTGAAGGCGATGATGATCATTATGCTGTGGAGGTGATGATGATGATCATTATGCTGTGGAGGCGATGATGATGATCATTATGCTTTGGAGGCGATGATGATGATCATTATGCTGTGGAGGCGATGATGATGTTCATTATGCTGTGGAGGCGATGATGATGATCATTATGCTTCGGAGACGATGATGATCATCATTATGCTGTGGAGGCGATGATGATAATGAGGCTTATGTGTTGGAGGCGATGATGGTGATGATGATTCAAACTGTTGGGCAGGTACGTGACTGCACATTACTGGCATAACTGGGACTTGAATAGCTCGAGAATTTCAATGACAGTTAGGAAGTTGGTAACGCATTACGAGCATAACGTCGGAACAAAGGCTCCCAAGTGCCATGTGTCCCTGCATTACCCCTCCCCCCCCCTTTACAATTAAGTAATAGTGTAAACACAGATTCCACGAAATCCTGCGAAATGAATTGATTTCGTATTTTCGCGTCTAGTTAAGTTGTAATGCCCATAGGTTGGTAACTTGAAATCTGTCCATTGGGTAAACTATTATTATAAGCAGTTTAATAGTATAAAGAAGACTTAAATAACACTAAATACCGCTAAAACATTGAAATCTCCAGTAGTTCTATTATCATTATAACAGTTTACCATAGTAATAAAGAGAGAGAGAGAGAGAGAGAGAGAGAGAGAGAGAGAGAGAGAGAGAGAGAGAGAGAGAGAGAGAGAGAGAGAGAAGAGAGAGAGAGAGAATAAAAAAACAAACAGAGGTGAGACTTGCGAGTTCTCCCACCACTAAATACCTTAAAAATATTGTATGGTGTTATCGGAATTGCCGTACAAATTCTGAAATGTTCCCTTGCTTTAGTTTGAATGTGATAGATGTGCCGGGTCTGTCGGTCAGCTATAGTCTTCACATATATATGCTGTATATGATCGATTTGTTACCGAGGTCAACATCACCACTGTTATTTATACCTGTGTCACATGGAAGTATTTTTTTTTATTTTGAATATGCGCCGAAGGCGATCGAGGATGCTATTCATTCATATGAAGCTCAGGGAATGTTAGTTTTCAGAAGCTCAGGGAATGTTAGTTTTCAGAAGCTAAGGGAATGTTAGTTTTCAGAAGCTCAGGGAATGTTAGTTTTCAGAAGCAAGGCTTGTCAGCATTCAGAAACCTAATATCGTCTATTATCGGAGTTTCATGCTCTTCATGAATAAGTATAATTGTAGTGTGTTGTGATCTGGTTCGTAATGTAGGAACCAAAGTAGTTTCATGGACTTTTCCAGTGGTGACAAGGCCGCTCCTAAGGCGAAGAACGTAGGATTCTGGAGACGCGCAGATGAGGTTACTCTGCATTGCCAAGAGAGGCGATGGCTTTGAGGCGAGTAGCTATCGGTAGCGATGACCAAATGTAGCTTGAATAAGCAGAGCATTAGTCTCTACTTCTGGACGGATGAGGTTTCGGCTAATTGGCGTTAGGGTGAATGCGCGAAAAGGGAAATGTTTTCTTTCAATTTGTTTCTCCGTACGAGTTGCAGACTGCATTGATTCACTTATAAACGTACATACATACGTGGGCAGTGTGCTTAATTGTATAATTTACTATACATTCATACGTTTATATATATATATATATATATATTATATATAGATATATATATATATATATATATTATATACATACATACATATACATATATAGAGAGATGCTTGTACACAAATGTACTGTAATTCATTGTTAGCTAACTTTAATTATTTATACACACACACACACACAGACAACAACACACACACATTATATATATATATATATATATATATATATATATATATATATATATATATATATATATATATATATATATATATATATATATATAATCCTTAAGCTTGAGTCAGCGCTTCAGCCTGGAAACGAGTCACCCGCTAGAAATGCGTTGTTTGTCTCTTTGCTTTCCACTTGGGCTAAGTTTGCAATTCACTCCTAAGAATATAATTACCTATGCAATTTTGCAACGACCGAACTCGGATGATTGCCCGGACTATTTTTGGCGATGTCATGCAGGATACCGTGTACTTAAGACTCCCCTTAGATTGGGGCTCTAATGGGCTGTCAAGGGGCTAATGCACATGAGAGCCTTAAAAAAAGGTTTGGGGGCAAGGGGGCGGGTTTTGGGGGCGGGGGGGGGGGGGGGGAGGGGGGGGGGGGGGGGGGGGGGGGGGGGGGGGGGGGTTGGACTTTTCCACCATCCCTCTCATTGTAATAATACAGCTGCGCGACCTTCACGATCCACCTTCCCACGATTCCCTTGGAATCGCTACTCTCTCTCTCTCTCTCTCTCTCTCTCTCTCTCTCTCTCTCTCTCTCTCTCTCTCTCTCTCTCTGTGTTCATTGCTGCCACTTTCAGTTGTGGGGTGGCTGGATCTGAGTGATTATTATTTTTATAATATTCATGTGGTATTGACGACGATGGCGTTATGCTCTGCATTATCGCAGTTGCTGGTAATTTGAAAAACTTGATTATTCTGTTGCTGATATATTAGCTGTTGCAAAAAAGCGCCTCAGTGGCGTGATCGGTATGGTCTTGACCTGCCACCTCGTGGCTGCAAGTTCGATTCTCGGGCGTTCTATTGAGGCGTTAGAGATGTGTATTTCTGGTTATAGAAGTTCACTCTCGACGTGGTTCGGAAGTCACGTCAAGCCGTTGGTCCCGTTGCTGAATAACCACTGGTTCCATGCAACGTAAAAATACCATACAAACAAACAAAAATATTAGCTGTTGCGTTAAGTATTATCTTGATCGATTTTTGCCATCTGAGTGGAAGGATTTTTTAGAATTGATTGTGAAGTAGCTTTGTTTTGATTTTTTTTTTCTTTCATGTTTCCGGTAAGAATCAATCAGCAATATTTTGTGGATGGAGTGAGTGGCCCCAGTTTGCGATATTTGGATGATTTGTCCTCCTGACCTCTAAGAGAACTCTCACATCTTGTTATTATTGTCGTTTTTTGTTGTTGTGGTTTGTTGTGATTAAGATATTACTCTAGTAGTTTCACATCACCCTTGCATCTGATGTCTAGGGCAGTCCCGCACGACGCTCCTGACGGGCCTTTGATAAGCCAATCACAGGGCTGGAAACTCTCAGTATCTATCGTGAGTTCATATAGGCAGGATGTATGTTCCACCTCTCCTGAGGGATACGTCTTTCAGTAGTATCCCTCAGGAGAGGTGGAACATACATCCTGCCTATGTGAACTCTCTCGAGAGACTTGAGAGTTTCCAGCCCTATGATTGGCTTATCAACAGCCAATCAGGAGCGTCGTAAGGGACTGGCCTAGACATCAGATGCACGTGTGATGTGAATCTACTATAGTATGTCGAAATTCTTTTGTAGGGAGCCGAATGGGATTAAATCTAATGCAAAATACAAAGTGAAGTTACGTTCTCAGAGTCATTTAATAGTTTGGTAAGGTAAAGACATCTGCGCTCCCCCCCCCCCCACACCCCGCCCCCTGTTAACCAAAGACAATTATAATGCATCCTTCCCCCCTCCCCCTGCCCTTCCGTCCACCTCACACGAGTCGAGGGACTTAGAATTATATTTATAGTACTAACTGATTATTATTATTACGAGCCTGATGGCGCGCGCTATGCTGCGCTGGAACCCGGCGGCGCACGTCATGTCTTCCATACCCACCCGATCCCCCTTTTAACACCACCTCCACATGGGGCCGACAAACAGGTTTGGAGGAGGAGGAGGGTGGGTGTGTAATTTCTCCCCTACCTTCCCGATCCCATGCCTATTCCAGGGCGGACAAACAGTTTTGCTATAGGAGGGCAGATATGTCGTTGTCTCCCCTACCCTTCCGATCCCCTACCAACCCTGCCCCCACCGGGGCGGACAAACAAGAAAGATCCGCTTGGATTTTATTATTATAGAATTATCTTTTACAACCTTTCTTGGTTGGTAGTTATGTGTCTGAGCCCAACTACCCTTTTTCTCAGAATTCCAACACTTTCTTTAATAACGTTTTTGTGGCCAGTAGCAGTTCACTTTCGTAGAGGAAGCATTATTCGAGGTTTGTGTATCAAGTCGTCTTGAGGTTCCTTTTAAGGTCCTCTGGGATTAGTCCTAGTGGTCCCATGATGGTAGGGACTACTTCCACTTGAACTTGCCACAGTACTTTTTTCTTCTTTTGTCCTTAACTCTTGTGTTCCATGGTGTGGCTACTTATATCAGAGATATACTGTCTGGGTGTCCTTATTTACACGGATTAACTATGGTCTTTGAACTTGTATCTTATTAGTCCTCACATCATAAGTGCTAGGGGACCTTGATTTTATTGTTTTGGCACTTTTCCAGGTATTGGTTGTTCCTCTTGTCCTTGCATGTTGGGCTGTTTCCTTTGCAGATCTTCCAGTGGAAGGCCTTGGCAACTGTTTCATGCCTTCTCGTGTATTCATTTTGAGCTAATGCTGTGTATTCAAGTACTTTGTTGTTGATTGTCTCCATGTGCTGTTGGATTTGTGTCACATAGGTGATGTTCGTATTTTGCTATCTGCTCTATTTTGTGGGCATTGTGTATGCCTTGTATGGTCTTGCGCTGCCATCGGTATTCCTTCACTCTCATTTTTTAGTCATCCCCTAGTCAGCTATTGGCAACGGCCATCTCCCTTTGGTAAAGGCCATTCTTTCATTTGTTCCCCATTTCGCTCTCCTTTGGCTAGTGATCTTCACCTTACTATACTTTCCAGGCTTCTTGTCAACGGAGATTAGTCATATTCACTTCCCTAGTGTTTATTTTCGTTGTTGGTAAGTCTTATACAGTATTCCTCCTCCTTTTCTTCCTGGTAAGTAGAGCCTTGCTACATTTTTTACTTGAATGTAGTGCCTTCTTGATGGTTATCAGTTTTCATGATTTGGTCCATGTGTTCATTGTCGGCTTTAGGGTTCGTCTTTAGGGTATTGTATAGCACTATTGGCACAGTCCATGTATTGACTGCCTTCATCATTGAGCTTGGACTGAGGTATTTCCTTATTCCTGGAGAAGTGTTCCCTCTTGAGGTTACTTTTCATTTTAGTTCTTTCTTGAGTTTACTTTCATTTTATGGTATTTGTGGGCAGTGATTGATCATTGCCTCATTTGGAAATGACATTCCTTGACTCTAGATGGTCCTTATTTGTATTATATTTACAGCGCCACATTTGCCAGTGCTTCACTCAAGTGTCTAACCTTTAGTTATGATCAGGACTCTATAACATCTGTACAAGGAAATCAAAGGTCTTACCTTGTTTACCATATATCCTGATGTCATCGTGAATGTCTTCCAAGGTTGCATCATTCTCAGTTTTCCTGAGGGCCAGTGTCATTGGTATCATTGAGACGATGAGCAGCAGTGGTAGTAGTGTATCTACTGATCTATTGGGAAGATTCTTCTTCTGCCTGTGTTTTTCCGGATACTGTTAGGGCTATCTGCCAATGGTGCATTATATTTGAGAATAATGTTCCTCATTTGTCTAAGGTACAAATTGACGCACTCGACCGAGGGACCACATTGAAGGTCTCTGATGCCTCTCGTCATTCATGATTCATGTTCTAATTTCTGCATAGATTGCATTGCCCTTTTCTTAGGTTGTGTATAGCTGTTGTTTTGCCTGTTGTCATTCAGTGTGAAACATCTTTTTGTTCTACTTAGCTTGTAGCTGTTGGGCATTTTTTCCATGCATACGTTTGAAGTTCCTCAGCCAGTATCCCTGTATTAGGCACCAGTTGATTTCCTACTTGAATTGTTGAAGGCACTTGGTATTCTTTTTGAGGGATAGAGGATAGAGCTTCAGGTGTTTTCTCAATATCCTCCCTGTGGAGAAGCGCTGTACTGTGCCTTGCAGCGTTGTAGTTTTCCACATAGTCTCATCTGGTTTGTGTTGAATTGCTTGTTTTTATTTTTTTTTAGTATGGTTTCTTTTTTCATGTTTCTATACATTTATTCAACCATGTCAGAGGTTTTCCTTTTTCATGGATTTGCTTCATTACTTGTCGTTTTTCCTCTTTGGTTTGTGCTTGGGCGGTTTGTTTGTTATCATCAGTTTAGTTGTAACATATTTGAGATCATAGGTTTCAGGGGTCCGAGTTGTGCTTTAGTGTTGAGTCAGCGTCCTTTCTTTGTGCCTGCATATTGCATTAGTTTATTTGTCAGGCTCCTTTGTTCTTGGTTGCTTCTGGCATTTAGTTCTCTCAAGTTAATCCTTGGGTCAGGGTATGCAGTGTCTTGAGTGTTCTCAATACTCTCTCTTTTGGTGTCAGTCATTCCCATTTAATTATTCCTCATTGTTGTCTGCTGTGGATTACGAAGCACATTGCCCTTCCACAATTCCACGTTATACTCTGTCTCTGATGTAGGTTCTGATTATTTTTTGACGATACAGCCTACTTATCGCTCTTACTTGAACCGGCAGCTTTCGATAACTGTCGGATCCTGGGACGTAGCCCTCATGTTGACGCCGCTAGTTTTTTTCTTCCATCATTTTCTCGAAGGAAATCGTCACGTTGTTCAGCAGACCGCGGTGTCGCCTCGTCGGTCCCATCCGAGTAGTGATCCCGGCCAATGTATCTTTGCTGATCTGCTCAATATGACTAATTGGGGCTACTTTGCTACTTTGGCATGTTATCTACGCGTCACCTACTCTGAGGATCTATACTTAACATTATATTATATTAATAAACGATATCTTCGTGCGGCCGTCTACTTTGCATTTATCACACGGCGTTTAGTACCAGCACCTCGGAGTAGGTGACGCGTAGATAACTAGCCAATGTAGCACCTATTATTTTCAATACCGGGCAAGGTAAAGATACCATGAACCAGGCGAAGAGGAATCCACAGAATAATGTTGAGAGCGAAGAGCCAAAGGAAGAGAAGTCTAGGGAAATGATGTGAAAAATGAATCAGTACAGACAATCGTAACAACATGACCCATAAGTAGATACATCAGTTTCAGCTTTTGGGGCTAAATGTCACCGAACTTTTTCTTTCTGAGTAACGGATAGATATTTATTCCCAGTCCCACCTATGCCACAACTCTTCTTTCCCATTCTGCGAATCTTACGGTAAGTTTTACGACCCTTTCGTAATCATCCTTACTCTCCCACCCCCCACCCCCCTTCCGTCCTTCGCCCCCTTTACCATTTCCCCCGCCTTTCCACCGTCCACCAATTTCCTTCCCACAATTCTTTCTTTCCTCTCGGTATCATGGCATTATCGCACCTCCTTTAATCCATTTTACAAGTCCCCCTCGAAGCTCATTGTGGAGGAGTTTCCCTTTTGTCATTCCCCACCCCTTTTCTTTACCTCCCATGGCCGATTGTCCTCTCTCTCTCTCTCTCTCTCTCTCTCTCTCTCGTGAGACCCAAGTATTAGCCGCGCACAAAAATACGAAGGAATATCATAGGCAGGTATCACAACAAACGGTGAAGATTAGGATCCTGCTTTCATGTTATGTTTTGATGAATGACTAAAAAACTCTAAAACTCTCACTCCCTTTCTCTCTGTGCATCAGTATCGACCCACAACTAACAAGTAGGCATAAATCATTTACTGCTTAGGTAAACAGAGACAATCTGGATTTTAAGGAGGCTGCCTATTCATCCTCGTCTGGTACAAAAATCTAACATGGGGTCCCTCACTCTGTAAGCTAAGCGCGCTTGCCACTGCGCCACGCTACCCGTTTCAGAGAGAGAGAGAGAGAGAGAGAGAGAGAGAGAGAGAGAGAGAGAGAGAGAGAGAGAGAGAGAGAGAATCTCAATGGCCTTTTAAGGTGGCATTTGTTGAATTGTGAAAATCGACCGCAGGTAAAGTGAGTGAAGGTATTAGGAGGTTTTTCGTGGCGTCGTCGTAGGGGCAGCTCGGTCGCAGGAAAGTTAGGGGCTACGGGAAACTAGGCCGAAGGATAAATGAATTATTGCTCGGGAAATTAAACGGTCAGTGTAACCATTTATATATATATATTATATATATATATATATATATATATATATATATATCATACTATATATATGCATTAAGCTACAAATGTCCTTTAATATCTAATTCACTCTACCTCAGAATTAATATATTTTTATTTATGTTAACTGAAGGGGAATTATTAGTTGATAATAATTTCGTCGGCTCCCGGGCGCGAGGTAGCTGTGTGGTTTATAGGCGCTTCACCGGTGCGTCCTGATTTCTGGGTTCCTAGGTTCGCGCCCGGGAGCTGACGAAATTATTAACTAAAAACTCCCCTTCAGGTAACCTCTATGAAAATATATTAATTCTGATATAGTGTGAATTAGATATTAAAGGACATTTGTAGCTTAATGCGTATATATGAATCACGGTGATTTGATCAGACATATATATATATATATATATATATATATATATATATATATATATAATATATATATATGTGTGTGTATGTATGCCTCAGTAAAGAGTCCGAATAGGACCGAAAGTACTCGGCTATCTCGTTTTTTCATTTTTTTCCTTCGTGGCGGAAAAAAACCCTTTATATATATATGTTTATGTTTCAATCTCTCCATAGGCTAAAATTCCTCTCTCATACAATAATCGTCAAACTCGTCTTTTACAACATTGGTTTTGGGTCCTGTAGCCTCATGGGTTGGCTTACCCTTGTTCTTAACGCAAACAAATGTGAAATTATAAAATAGTAATATATCAATCTGATGCTGCTAACATTCTGCAGTTTCTCCACACGATCTCCTACCAAAGCTTTTTCTCCATGAGATTTACTCTTTGTGTGGACTTCGTGTATTAATGTAGTCATTCTAGTTTTCTGTAAAGAAAACTGTTGAGGTGGCTTTTTGTTCAGACTTCCTTTCGCCCTCAGGTCTTAAAAACTAGTTCCTCGTTGGACGAGAGGTTTTCGCGCTCGGTTACCAATCTTGTGGTCCGAGGTTCGATTCTCGGCTCGGTCAACGCGGAATCAGAGGAGTTTATTTCTGGTGATAGAAATTCATTTCTCGATATAATGTGGTTCGGATCCCACAATAAGCTGTAGGTCAACGTTGCTAGGTGACTCATTGGTTCCTAGCCACTTAACAATATCTGATCCCTCGGGCCAGCAGCCCTAGGAGAGCTGCTGTTAATCAGCACAGTGGTCTGGTTAAACTAAGATATACTTAACTTAAAAACTACTGAAGCTAGAGGGCTGCAGATCGGTATGTTGACCACCAACCCTCCAGTCGTTAAATATACCAAATTGCAGCCCTCTAGCCTCAGTAGTTGTAATTTTACGGTTAAGGTTACCTATGATCGCGCGTTTGGCGACCACCGGGCCGTGGCTGAGAGTTTCTATGAGCGGTATACCCTGTACAGAAAACTCGATTGGACCGAAGAAACTACGGCGCATTTTTTACTTATTACTTCTTGAGGCGTCTCATTTCGATCATCGAACAGTCATGCAAAGTTTTTCAGTGTACTGACGAGAATAACGAACACAAATGGTGATACATACGTATGTCTTATATTTCCACGCAACAGTTACGCGCAGTCTTCTAGAGTCTGTATTACCAGCACTGGGCGGTTGTTAAAGCCGAGATTTACTCTTTTGTAAACAGCTGAGTGGCCGAAGTCTCCTCTTTATCCGCTGAATTCTGTTCGCTTCCCTTTGTGTTCGTGGATAAAATGGTTAACACTGATTTAGGCTTACTCGGGGTTTCGGTGGACAGAGCTAGAGTGGGTTTAAATCTTTTTCGTTTTGTGTTCTTTTCCCCTTTTTTTCTCTTTGTGCATAATTACTTTCGCCTTGTTTCTCGTAAGTCTTTTCTCTGTGATGATTCCTTTTCTTCGCTCTCGTATTTTTTTTGGTGTTATTTCCTTCTATTTGGATAGACATGATTATTTCTTAGCTTTTGTTTCACCAAATCCTTTCTAAAGGTGCCGTGCTAGAGGAGGGATTAAGGTAAGGGTTCTTAACGGAGAGTTTGAACGAGGGCTTCCGAGGGGTACAAAGGTAGGTGACAAAGTAAATTCAAGTCTGGAGAGAGAGAGAGAGAGAGAGAGAGAGAGAGAGAGAGAGAGAGAGAGAGAGAGATTGATTTTGATTTTGGTGATTAACTGTAATGTATAATAACCTTTGCAGTTCAAAGCAGTTGGTAGCAGCCATTATTCTAGCAATATATTGAACAAGTCTTAATCTATAACTATTATATAAAAATAAATAAATAAGTAAAAATAAATAAATAAGTAAAAATAAATAAAAATAAAAATAAATAAAAATAAAAATAAAAAATAAATAAAAATAAAAATAATAAATAAACAAATAAAGATAAATAATTCGCTGAATTCGCTGTCAGGTTAAGGTCATGATACTACAAAGGTTACTGGTGTGAGAAAGTGTGAGAATTCCTTGACTGAGGAAGCATTACTTGTTGATGAACTAGAGTAAGTTTGTTATTGGGGTTTAGCTGAAGTTTATCGAATTTTTTTGTTTCAGGAGTGTAGTACCTTTTTAAATTCTATTTGAACTTCATCCATCTACACCTTTTTAGTTTTGTCAAAGAAAACTAATGAGAGGGCTAATTGTCTGTCCATCCGCCCTTTTTCTGCCCCCCCCTCCAGATCTTACAAACTACTGAGGCTAGAGGACTACAAATTGGTACGTTGATCATCCATCCTCCAATCATCAAACATACCAAATTGCAGCTCTCTAGCCTGAGTAGTTTTTATTTTATTTAAGTTAAAAGTTAGCCATGAACGTGCGTCTGGCACTGGTATAGGTGCCCGTGGCCAACAACACAGGCCACCACCCGGCCGTGGCTGTTTTTGTTTTGTGTTAGGCCCTCTCTGTTCAAGCCAAGCCTAATTATGAGTTTCCAGTCCAACTATGCACATTATCATTACTCATTTTATTATATTATCAGCTTTATCGGTTGAAGCTTAATCGCTCTTGGACTTAACCAAAAAGGCTTCAAATAATAAAAATGAAAAAGGCTTCAAATAAAATAAATGGAAAAGGCTTCAATTAAAACAAAAATGGAGTTATGAGGAGAGTGCTTTATAGATAAATGCATTATAGTAAACGGTAGAAATAAATGAACGAACATAAACGATAGAGATTAGCAGGAAAAAATTTTATTTTTGAAATAAGTATAAAATTCAGGTAAAGGAACACAGAGCTTTGTAGCAAAATCTCAGCCTTCTTGAACTTAACAGTGTCTTCCATATAACATTGAAAGAAAACTGTTTTACTGATTTACACTTTATATAATAGATCCAACAAGAGTTAGTAATATATAGGCGATAGTTTGTGCTCCCAAAGTTATATTTTTTATTTTTTATTTTTATTTTTCCTTTTCCTTATATTTCGTTCACGTCGGACCCTTTTACTTGAGTTTCCGGTGATACAGCCATTGCAATTCAACCACTCGGCTGCCAAAGTTTTTTCCAGCTTTCTGTTTCAATTTCTTTCTGGTTTTCTAACCGTGCATATATATCTATATATATATATATATATATATTATATATATATATATTATATATATATTGTTATTATTACATCGAGCTACAATGTTCTTTAATATCTAATTCGCTCTACCTCGGAATCAATATATTTTCATATATGCTTAACCGAAGGGGATTTTTTTCTCGATAATAGACTTGCCTGGACCCGGGCGCGAACCCATGTAGCCTTTCAAATCCAGGAACGTCAGTGAAGCTTTTACCTACTACACCAACTCGGAAATGTGATATGACTTATATATATATATATATATATATATATATATATATATATATATATATGTATATATAATGTTATTGTACCTTTGTGAAAAACATGGAAACCACACCCCCAACTGTGTCTCCTTATCCAGAATTTTGAAGGGTGACTGAAAGCAAAAGTGAGAAAATATGAAAAAGTCAAGTATCAAAGTCACTGCCACAAAGGCGATCGCCTAAAAAAACAAGATATTATATATAATATATATATATATATATATATATATATATATATATATATATATATATATATATATATATATATATATATTGTGTGTGTGTGTTTATAAGAACAAATGTTTCCTTTGCGTGTAGGAGCTGATTCATGTCAGAATTATCAAACGTTAAAAGGGCTCCTAATTAACGAGCTGGTACAGTTGCGTTAGTGCTTCTAAAGAGTTGTGCAGTTAAAGGGTGATCATTTAGGGCGTTCATAACTGCCAAACAGCTTTGGTTTACTGCAGTGAAGAAGACGTTAGATGTCTATACCTCCACCACCGCATAAATCGCCGCTGCAAAGGTGTCGTCGTCGTCGTCGGTTGAGCCTAACCTTCCTTCTCCCTCCGTCAGGGCGCGTGCCAACACCAAGACCCAGTTTTCGAATATTTTTAGATCACTTAAAGCTTCTTGGTATATCGGTCTTACAAGAGAGCTCTCTCTCTCCCCCCCACCCTCCTCTCTCTCCTCATCTCTCTCTCCTCTCTCTCTCCTCTCGCTCTCGTCTCTCTCTTCTCTCGTCGTAATCCCTCCATCTCTCTCTCTATCTCTCTCTCTCTCTCTCCCTCTCTCCCTCTCTCTCTCTCCCCTCTCTCTCTCCTCTCTCTTTTCATGTGCCCCCAACGTAGACGTCCACCTGGTTTAATGCATTTTATCAAATAATGAGTTTCTCTGTTTTTGGGATTTTAACGTTTTTAAGAAGTATATGTATTATAAATAAAATTTTGATTTTTTTTCACTTTGATGTAATATTTAATTTATTTTTTTATCACTTAGATTTAATATCAATATAATTCCTTTTATCACTTGAATTTAATATATGTTTAACTGGATTTCATACATTTTATAGATTTATATGTATGTATGCATGTGTGTGTATGTATATGTATATGTATGTGCGTATGTGTATTTGTGTATATATTGTATATATATAAAAGTTTTTTTATTTATTTATTTATGTATTTATTTATTTATTTGTTTGTTTTTTGTCCCGAAATTTTTCGGGCTAGCCCTGTGGGAGTCAAGCCTGACTCATTGGATGGTTAATCTCCTTCCTTTAAATCAAATAAAACCTGGATTAATGTAGACGAGAAGAGCGCTTGTTGTCCCTCCTCTTCCACTCTTGTTATGCAGATTTTCCACGGATGGGTTTTCCCAAGGAAGTCTAATGTAACATGAGAATATTCGGTAATATCTACGTTGATGATTATTTTTCAAAATTGCACCCCTTACCTTAGAGCAATAAGAGAACCAGTGGCACGTGTGTGTGTGAAGAAGTCAACGACGCGGAAAGACTTAAATCATTAACTACTTGTTGACAAATAAGTCCGAAGTATTGAGAGCAGAAATCAATGTGTTGCATAAACATGTTTTCATACTCTCAAGTTATGTATTAGTTATGACGTCACAGAGAAGTTGCAGTATAGCTTTTTGCAGTTCACTCACCAAACACACACACATGCATATATATATATATATATATATATATATATATATATATATATATATTTGTGTGGGGGGGATTAGTGCATGTGTGCTTGCGTTTTATGAATTATTAGCAGTATATCGTCTCGTCCGACGCAAGAATTATTTTTGTTCATTAAAGGAAAGGGATTGGCGAGTTGTTTGGTTGTGGCAGTTGGTACCCATCATGTACCTATATTATATTCATGACTAGCATAATCCTGTAGTTAACAGTAAAGGACTTGCTACCTATAAAAGCCTGTCATCATCCCCAAATGTTATGCAATCTGCTAAACTCAACTTGCTGAGAAAAGTAAAGGCGACGATAAACTTCGAGGACACTCATCTTCTTCAACTATTAACTTAGAAATGTTTCTTAATCATGATTTATAGATATGATGATGATGATGATGATGAATTGAAAAGACTTGACGTAGATTCTGCGATTTGGAGTAACTTATGATCTAAGGGGGGCGCTAGGTTTCTTTCCTTCTCATTCCCCCGTAGTGCACTGTAGGCATTATTAGGTTCCTTGCGGCGTCCCTTAGGCCCCTAGCTGCAACCCCTTTCATTCCTTTTACTGTACCTCCGTTCATATTATCTCCCGTAGGGGGGGATAGTACCGTCAGTGGACCTCATGCGGTGCACTGTAGGCATTACTTAAGGTTCTTTGCAGCGTGCCTTCGGCCCCTAGCTGCAACCCCTTCCGTTCCTTTTACTGTACCTCCTTTCATGTTCTTTCTTCCATCTTACTTTCCACCCTCTCCTAACACTTGATTCATAGTGCAACTGCTTTGAGGTTTACTTCTTGTTACACCTTTCAAAACTTTTAGTCATTTTCCATTTCAGCTCTGAATGACCTCATAGGTCCCAGTGCTTGGCCTTTGGCCTAAGTTCTGTATTCAACTCAACTCATTCATATTATCTTTCTTCAATCTAGATATCCACGCTACTATAACAGTTACTTCTAGTGCAACTGCCAGGTTATCCTCCTGTTACACCTTTCAAACCTACCTACTCTCATTTCCTTTACAGGGCTGAATGACCTCATATGCCCCAGTGCTTGGCCTTTGGCCAAAAATTCTATATTCAATCAATATTTGCTTCTCATGAGTCACGCGGTGTTCAGTTCGGCGGTTGTTGAGACAGCGTCGTTCTTCCTCAGCGATGGTTTCTCTTCCGTCTACTGTGACAGGCTTTGGGACTCTCTTCGAGCCCCTTGTTTTCCCTGGACTTGTGCTAGACGAAGGCTGGAGTTGCCCTTTCCATGGGTCTCTTTGTGTGTGTAGTGCTTTAGTGTTCATCTTTACTCTGGAGTCAGGAAAAGCGATGTTTTTCTCTGCTATGGTTGTAGCAAAGCACATTAGCACGAGGCATCTCTTCTTCTTCTTCTTGTGTTTTTATCGTTGTTCTAATCTTTGAACCAGGTTATTATTGTGTCCCAGTTTGATTAAACACTTGAGAGGTTCAGTTCAAACTTGAATTTTAATGATTTTGTTAAAATGACGTTTAGGGCATTCGGTACTTCACTGTAAATTCAGGAATGGAAAGGATGGGCAATTTTTTATGGAGTTTGTTGTCGTCGTCGTCCTTCAAGGCGTTTGAGTTCGATATGCTATATATGTATGTTTGGTATTTGAATAAAGAAATGAGTAGTTTTTCTTTAGGGAAGTTAAAGAAATGAAGACCTTAGAAGACGCCTTTCCTTTTAGGTTTATTTTTCGGTCTGACGATCCTCTTGTTGTGCTTCCCCTCTACTCCGTTTCCCTCCGTTTCCATCTTCTTCTCCCGTACATCTTATAGTAGTTCCTCCCCTTCTCCTCTCAGTGAACAAAGTAAAGACAGCATTTATTCCCACTGCAACGTTTGGTAAGTCAACTCTCTAACCACATCCAGAGAAAGAGTAGATCTAGATCGCCACAACCTAAAGCTGTTACAGTTATAGTGTTGCCTTTGCGTATCCTACTGTTGAGACTTCTACTGTCAGTGACTGAAACGGATACTTTGATTGAAGCTTTCTTCCTCTTGGAAATCTCCCACTTCAAATCTCAGGTTACGGGAGTGTTCCTCTCCCCCCCCCAACCTCCCCCATCACCCCTCTCCCCTCTCCCCGTGCATAGAGAAGCTCTACCACAGCTGTCTCTTAGGTTGTTCGTCTACTAACTAACAAATATATCTGCATTAAAAGGTCTTGCGGCTGGCAGGGTGCCACCGCCGGCCTGACTTTGGGTGCCCACCGTCATCGCCTCGATTTCAATACCACGGTGCCATGGTGCTAACGTGCCGCCAGGGAGTGACTTTCCTCGTAGGTCATCATGATGTTTTCTTTCTTTTCGTGCGCCATCATTTCCATTGTTCTCTCTTTTTCAGGAAAGAGAGGTCGGCGTATTTCAGTACCCTGATGCTGCTGAAAGTCGTCTTTGCATTCCTCATCAAGTCGTCGTCGTCTTCTTGTCCGTCTGCTTTGAAGGAAGAAGGGAGAGGTGGTTGAAATTCTCTTCAGTTATCCTCGAGTTATTTATTTTAGAAGAGAGGAAAAAGTAATGGTTAATGAAATTGTCTTTCTTATCTTCGTTTTTCCCCTGGTTTAGTTTTTTATCGTTACAAGTGGAGGGTAAGGGGTTTGATTCAAGTTTTCTTGTATATCGTCCTTTTTTTCTCTTTTTTTTTAAGGAAAAGTATGTAGGTGGGTGTTGAAATGACTTTGTAGGAGTCGTTTTCGCCTCTCACGTTTGCTCTTTTTCTGATCTTTAGCTTTTCAGCTGAAGGTGCAAGGGCTGAGTTATGTAGCACTTGCTTCGTCTGTCTTACCTTTACAGCAGCATTCGCCACAGCTTCATTGTGGTTAAATAGCTGCTGTCAAGGATACTTTTTCCCAAAAGGAAATTCAGCGGGTTTTGATTCCTATGGTATAAATAATACATCGGCACTTAGATGTGTATATATATATATATATATATATATATATATATATATATATATATATATATATATATATATGTATATATAGTAAGTTTTAAGACTGTTATTGTTTCGGTGACATTGACCATGATTTTTTTTTTTTTTTTTTTTTTTGAAGTGGCCGTTCCAGACATTTTCATAAGCCTTCGAATTGTCGCGTCTTACCTTCATAATATCTGAATGGTTCTTGCAATTAGCTGTAGCAAGTTTCGGAAGCAACCTATAAGAGCTTATAGTAAAAAAATGGATTAATAATAAAAATAATAGGTGTGGTATATCAGATTAAAGAAGCCGGACAGCCAAAAAAGGTTATTCACAAGCGGTTGTGGAAGGGTCAGAGAGAACCTGACAAATTATAAAGTGTTCATTGAACCAATTTGAGTCCTGCGCATGAGGAAAAATTCCTTGAAGATGCAGTGAATTCTTTTAAAAGCACTATTTATTGATTTTTTTTCGGTACATGAAAGCTATTCACATAGAACAAGCACACAGGGACCAATGACTTGAAATTCAAGCTTCCAAAGAATGTTGGTTTCAGCCTCCCACCGCAGACCCTACACTGCAGCAGTAACTGATAAGATGAAAGGTTTCAGATATTCAAATATCGGCGAAGTCTCTAGGTAGAGATAGGTGAATAGGTGATGAGAGCTAGTGATATACTCATGTGAAGGAATGGGAGAGTAACGCTGGTAGAACGATTCGTGTATCACTGTAGATGCTGGTTAAACAAATGGTTCACACTGCAGAGTTGAAACGGCTTTATGTTACAAGCACCTACATCGTAAATTGAAGGAGTAGGCCGTGCACGATAGGTGATGATGACACAGACAAATCATGTGGGTAGGCTGTTAGTTAGTAGTATGATTAGATGTGGACAGCTCTTGAGCATCATCAAATCCAACGTCTGAACTGTGCTTTATTGTTACGTTTCACTTCGTTTTTGATTTATTGGTCTTGATAAATTTCATAATAATGGTCATATTTTCTACACCTGTCACCTAGTGAAGGAAATAGAGGCACCGAAGCTTTTGATGACATAGTTAATCTTGTTTACTATCTAAACTATGTCTTCTGCGTGTGTCAGTTAAAAAGGGATATTGAGGCGAGATGGGTACTTAAGCTGAGAACACAGTAATAGAAACGGGATGGTAGCAGCTAGGAGGAAAACACGGGACGCGCGAGGGCAGCAGTCTCTAACAGGTGTTGAGCTGCCAGACGAATGAGAAAGTTCGTCACTTAGTCTAGTGAGGCTTACCACAGGCGGTGTCGCATCATTCTTTTTCGGTCGTTTTCTTGCACCAGCTTTCCAGATATCATGTTTGCTTGTTTGCCAGTGTGCTCGCCGTCCACGCAAGTAAACAGTGCCGACTTTGATCCGAAGTTGATCGTCATATTCTGTTCAGGCTCACGAGGCAGGAGAGGCTCTTACCCCTGAATGAGCTGTTTTTGTTGGAGCTCATTTTTTGGCTGATGTGAGATACTGAAGAATGAAACACATTCAAACGCGACTTTGGATGCAGTCATGGTTGGCATGACGAGAAAATGGCATTATTTCAGACAGTATTTAGTGTCGTGGTATGCCACTCAGATGTCGCGGGTTCGCGTTACTCCTGGGGCAATGAAAAATCACAGACTTTGTGTCATGATGCGTTACTGCTGCAGTGTGAGGGCTTTGTAGGACGTTGAAATCGACATTCTTTGGAAGCTTAAATTCAATTTAAAGTCAACGGCTCCTGTGCGGTTGTTTCATGTGAATAGGTTTCATCTACTGAAATAATAATAATAATGATAAAAAAGGTCAGGTGAGCCCTCAATAGCCTTCCGATTTCCAAACTGGATCATGGAATCCAGGGACAGATTCCTGTGAGACGTGTGTCCAAAGGGAAGCTGACTTGGCGTTATCCCGGTGTTGGCGCGTTTCGTGAAATCTGTCAACAATGAGGTGAATTCAGATAAGAGCAGTGCGGTCAAAACGAGGCATATGAGAGATTTAAAAAACTTAAAAAGTTCTAGAAATCCATATTTACGTTGGGGAGGCCGGTAGATCTAATCAACAAAGATGAATACACCATAAGCGATCAGCAAGATATTGTTCAGAGAGAGCTCCAGGATTTTCGTACATATGAGGGACGGCGCTCATACCAAAAATTGGAATGAGCCTGAGAAGTTTATTCAATAACTGTCTATAGAAAAAGGAAATTCTAGAACGAGCCATCATCAGTCACTATGAATCTGCCAGGGAGACACTGGAAATCGGATGGCAATAATTCCAGGCGGTACGGCCGCCAGACTCAAAACAGGTGGGAACTAACGAGGACTTAAAACAACGACGGATTTGTCTTTTCATCAAAGGAGAACCGTCTTAGCCAATCACACCAACGTCTTCATTCCGCACCACCAGCGTTCATACTATAATATGATTATTTTTGTCACTCGCCGGATGGCCTCCTCCACCAGTAGTGATCGGGACTTATGGGATGTCAGTCGACCTTTGGGACTTTTGTCGTGTTAATAGTGTTATTATGAACATTTCAAATTTTATAATATATATTATATATATGTGTGTGTGTGTGTGTATGTGTGTGTGTGTGTATTTATATATACCCAGGTGTATGTTTGCAAATATATGTACCGGTATTTTTTGCATTAGATTAATACGAAATATCTTGCTGTATGAAGAAAGGGTTGTGGATTCTTGGTAAAATAAAATTCCGCATGAAAATGTTGACCTAACTTGATATTAAGAGAGCCATTGCATATTTATATGAGGATGCCGTATTAAATGTCATATGAAACCATCAGGTAAGAATATATTTGACTCGCTGTTGACACATTTCATGCAGCCGTCGGCGTTATTCTCATTCTTTTATTAATAACGCCTATAAAGAACTAAGGTACGGCTACGCTGTCATGTTGAATTGCTCTTTGCCGTTCTGTCGCGAAGGTAAACAAGTAAATAAATAAAGTCGTTGTTGTCAGGCTGATGTCGGCTTCTTTTGGAGTTGTTGGGTGATAGGCTTATTATTATTATTTTGATTATTATTAGTAGTAGTGGTAGTCATTGATCCACAGGCTGATGTCAAAAACTACGGTAGTTTAATAGAGGGTTAAGACGACATTCCCGCCCTTAGTGACTTGACGTATACTTTTCCTGAAGTTTATATGTTATATTCATTGGGCAGTGGAGGAAGTGGCTGACCCCTGGATGGACAATTCAAGTTAAAATGAGCCGTTTCTTTTTACCCGAAGACTATTGTCGTTTTACTGAATAAAAAAAAAGACGAATTCACATCATGCTTTGTTATTATTTACAGTAGTCGCAATAATGACATTGATAGTAGTAGTAGAAACAGTAGAAGTCTGGGCGTCTGCTGTGTTATAGCCTTCCCGCATTTATATGAATATTCATCATTGAGCAGTACGGCGCAGCCCCATTTCTGTAGAGTACTTTAGAAACCACAGAAATTGTAAAAGCTAGTGGTGTAGGGTTAGTGGACTCTTGGGGCAATCTCTCTCTCTCTCTCTCTCTCTCTCTCTCTCTCTGCTCCAGTCCTCTCTCATCATCTCCTCTTCATCGTCTCTACTCTCTCTCTCTCTCTCTCTCTCTCTCTCTCTCTCTCTCTCTGGGACGTATATATATCAAATATTCCACAAAATTTATTCAACAATAAATAGAATCCGTTAAATGAAGCCCGAAATCCACTTTGATTTCGTGTTAATCTTGTAGTCGAAACAGAATTACCTAGTTTCCGCTCTTACATATTTTGGAGAGAGAGAGAGAGAGAGAGAGAGAGAGAGAAGAGAGAGAGAGAGCTTTCCCTTCTTTTTAAAAAGAAAGGTAGAGGGAATTTCATGTAGAACCTTCAAAACTGCCTCTCTCCCTCCCCCACAATGCTTTGAAGGAGAGAGAGAGAGAGATAGCTTCTTGTAGACATTGCAAAAATGTTAGACCCTCCTACCCCTTCGAGCTTTGAAGAGAGAGAGAGAGAGAGAGAGAGAGAGAGAGAGAGAGAGAGAGAGAGAGAGATTTGTGGGCACTACTATGTTGGCCATTTTCCCCTCATTTTGAAGTGAGGGTACTCGCGAAGTAACATATAAATTTGTCCACAGACACTGAATTGTTTTAAAAGAGGATCACTTTCCTCCCGGCGTAAGTAAAGGCATTCCAACTAAAAAGCGTTTGGCCTACGGTTGTTTAATAGATTGACCTGGCGTCACGACAACGGTACAAATAGCACTACAAAGTGGATTTCAGGTATATGCTGTGCTTTCTTGGGAGATTTGAGTGTTTTATGCGTCTGTTTGTGGGTCCAGTTTCACTATTTGTTTGATTTTGTATGAACTATAGAGTGACAAATAAGTTAGTAAACAGGTAAAGGTAAAGGAAAATAAGTCAAACACAATAAGGGGAAATGGTAACGTAATGGTTAGATGATTTGCCGTGAGAGAGAGAGAGAGAGAGATAGCTTAATGATGCTCAGTTCTTCCTTTATTACTTAAGGTAGTTATTAGAAGAAGAGTTGTTAGCCATCACTTGCCAGATCGAGGAGTTTATGAAATCCCCTGTAAGGATTGTGATAAGTCATAATATGGATTCTCAGGAAAATCTCTCTCGGAAAGATTAACTCAACATAAACGATTAGTTGGATATTGACAACATAGTTCGGCAATTTTCCATCATATGAATAACACGAACAATACCTTGGATTGGAACTCATCCCGAATTTTATACCAGAGCAGCTGTTGAAACAAATGTCAGATGGTAGAATCTCCATTGATGAAACAACAAGATAATAGAATCAACCTTTCCAATAGACCTTGAGACTCTGACCATATAGACAATATCTTCCTTAATGCAACGATGAAGCGGATTAAGACAATTAACAGAATCAACGTTGGCTTAGCTGTGACCCCAGGCATCACTTAAGGGCATATCTCCCGCTATATTTTTGCCAATGTATCCCCTTCTGTCATTCACCACTTGATAAGGGTGGAAGTTAGCCCACCAAAATAAAGTCCTTAGCTTTAAACCAGTGTTTTAATAGGCCTTTTTATACTTGAGACGTATAATATCTATATATTTATATATATATATATATATATATATATATATATATAGATATATATATACTTATATATATATATATATATATATATATAATATCTATATATATATATAATAATATTAATATATATATATATATAATACCTATATATATACGTACACATGCATACATACATGAGAGAGAGGGAGAGAGTACTGGCATCCATGCACCAATTTATTTCGATTAAAAGGATTTCAGTATAATAGGATGCTTAGTATTCATAAACTGGGAAGGCACATTGCCTATTGCTATTGCTGGCATAGATGCCTTCAGGAATAGCGGGGAATTGTTGGTTGCTTTTTTTGCGTATGCATGAAAAATTTCCACTGGCCAGTGAGTGAATAGTCAAGATTGATGTGGTTTTAGCTCCTTACGAAGGGGATAATGAGCAACATGCATGAGACAGACACGAAGGAGAGGAAGGCCCAAGAGAAGAGGAAAGAAGAGACAAGGGAACAGACGAAGGGAAGACACACGATAGAAGAACCAGGGAAGCGCTTATTCTTAACGCAGGTGTCCTCTACAGAGTATTTTAAACGAAAGTAGTAACGCCTCCTCCCTCTGTCAGTCAAGACTGAAAATGTCTACCTGTCTCGTTATCTTTAAATGTACAATGCTTAGGATTCCTGGGGGACGTTAGTCGTTTCATATCCTCCTGTAGTTTTCGAACAAAGGAACTCTCTCTCTCTCTCTCTCTCTCTCTCTCTCTCTCTCTCTCTCTCTCTCTCTCTCTCTCTCTCTCTCTCTCTCTCTCTCCATTTTTCGTACTTGAGTTATTTTGGGGGCGATTTCGTCTGGTTCCAAGGGCACACAGAAAACGTTTCAAAACTGCTTGGTGGATTTTTTCGGACAAAGGTTCCCCTCTCTCCCTCTCTTAGTCATTGGGAGTTTAATGGTGGAGATTTCATGCGCTTTTTATATGCATGGAACAAAGAAAAGGGGAATATATACTAGCCTCTACCGAGGCGGTTCTTGGCACTATTATTATCAATCTATAATAAACGTTTGCGTTACTTGAACAAAGGAGGCGAACGTTCTCTTTTTGACTCCCGAGGAAGAGGAAACGTTTGCGGAGGAGAGATCCGCTTTTTAGGAATGTACCCATTTCGTGTAGCTTATTTTTGTCAGCGATGGGGGAAGCCTCGCGACCCGGGTTCATTTTCTTTGTCATTCAAGTGGTAGAATCTGGGGCCTCCTTACTCCGTGTGTCGTAACAGAAGTGCTTTCTATTCACGTTTTGTGAAATTTCGTTGCTAGGATTATTAGTATTGTTGTTATTTCTTCAGTAGAGGAAACCTGCTCACATGGAACAAGCACAAAGGGGCCATTGACATGTAATTCAAGCTTCCTAAGAGTGTTGGTTGCAACCTCCCACCGCAGACCTCACACTGCAGCAGTAACTGATCATGATACATTGCCAGTGGTTTTTTCATCGTCCTGTGAGAGACGCGGACCTGCGGCATCTGAGTGGCATGTCATGACACTAACCACTATACATTTATGATTGTTTGTTTTCACAGAAGATTCCCTGTCAATTTTTGAAGTTTTGAGAATTATAAGAGCATTTTGTAAGGTGTTGAGTCCCTGATTTATTTGATGAAAAACATCGATTATTTTTCATGTTAAGTTAATATCTTCAGATTTTAATTGTGAATTATAATATAGTATTGGTGGAGGGATTTGATATACCTGAAATAGTTCATCTAAAGGTAACCATTCATAATGGACAACTCTCTTTATGCTTAATTCAAATCACTGATTACCGGGTTACGGTATAAACCCGGTATGTATCCAATTTTGTCAGAGTCCAGGGTAAACTCATGCTAAGTAAAGTCGCACGAAGATATCGTTTATTGATATAATTTGTCGATCATACGATGCAGAAATGGGTGTATAAAGTACTTTGATCGCCGAGTGGCTGGTACTAAACACGGCGTCCCAAGGATCTTCCGCCATGTTTAGTACTATAGCTGGTTCACTTAAGGTAGATTCTTGGGTGAGCCCTATGCCTACACGACGTTTGTTTGGCAGCCACTGATTGGCTGGGAGCTGCCTACCTCCCGGTACCAGCCAATCATCTGTCGCCAAACAAACTTCTAGTAAGCATAGGGCTTATCCAAGAATCAACCTTAAGTGAACCAGTTATAGCACCTTGGATCAGGTGGATACGCACTGGTTGCAAATTCCTGTGATGTATACTAGTATTGCATCAGCCTGGGTTATTTTCCAATGCCACAAGGTTAGTTGAGTACAGTTCTAATCTGAGAGCGAGGCTAATTTGGGTGTGGGAAAGACAATGAGAGTATTTTCAAGATTCTATGGTTAGTTTTGAAGATATGGCGTCCCGCTCTTTTCAGGGAAGGTCCCGGCCATCGGTTACAGCCCATTAATATTCTTCAGGGTTAAAACCCCAAGCTACAAGGAAAAGTTTAGTTTGCATTTGCCATATTTTCTTGTTTTGAATAAAGTGGGATGACCATTGATTCAGTCAGTATGTTAACACAACTCTAGCGTTTCTTAAATAAATGCAACTTCTGTGGTAACATACGGTGTTGAATTTATATCCTGCTTCGGAGCACCTCTCTCTCTCTCTCTCTCTCTCTCTCTCTCTCTCTCTCTCTCTCTCTCTCTCTCGTCAGGGTAGCAGGACCACTGTAAAATTCCTGGGTTCCAAATCTACCAACGCGCCCATCATTAACACCAGAAACATTTGCCCTTTAGTTCTTTCTACCTCAGTTCTAGAACTGGTGTCAGATGCGCTCTACCTCCACCTGCTCTTTATCACTCAAAAGCCAACTGAGATTTCTCGTACTTTCTCGTACATTATTTGCAGTAGCGCGGCCTCACACCTGTGGGATATATAGTCTACCTCACTGTATCTCAGCTATGACGAATAATCTCGTGCACACATTCAAGCACAAGTTTGACAGGTTCCTGGACATGCACCAAGGTGTCGTTTCAACGAGTCAAATACCGTTACAAAGTTAGATGCAACAAGATTGCTTTCAATAACTGCTATAAATGCCAAGACCACACAAGGGAGAATTTGGCTATCTATGCGCTATCTTTGTAACCAGCTCTCTCTCTCTCTCTCTCTCTCTCTCACTCACTCTCGTCTGTTTTGAGTTGAATGGACCCTGAGTAGTACTGAAAAATCGACTAATTGTATCATTGTTTTTTCGTAATGTCCTCATTGGTACTCGGTGGCACAGTTTTTTTCGTTGCTTCGTCATGTTGTCACCAAGTTAAAACTACGGTACTTCTTTTATGTCATTATTGTTGTGCTCATTCATATGAAACGCGCCAATATGCCGAAAAAACACCGGAGCCATGAGATGTAAACAGTAGTAGAATACTGATGACACTAAAGTAAAGGTAAACTTTGCAAGTGTTGAAATTACTGGTACTAAGGTTAAGCATTCGTGGGGTACATTGTGAGTCCCTGTGTCTACAAGAAGAGAGACGGACGCCGTCTTTCCTTTTGCTGATTAGGAGCTGATAACGACTCGAGTTTTATTTCAACCTTCCTGACAGTGTTAATCGTGTATTCATCTTATGTTAGCCTAGTTTTGAGAAGGATATATATATATATATATATATCAATATATCATTACAGCTACAAATGCCCTTTAATATCTAAATTCGCTCTACCTCGGAATTGATATATTTTCATATATGTACCGAAGGGGAATTTTTTAGTTGATAATAATTTCGTCCCCCCCATGGGATCGAACCACCGTCCAAGTGGACGGGAACGAAATCAGGACAGACAGTGATGCTATCCAATCAGCCAACAGAGACACCATTTTGTGGCGGATCTTCTAAATGAATAATAAAAAAAAAAAGAATTACCATTGGCTCCTCTTACGCGTATCATTATTATTGGGCTCATCTGTAACACCATGAATGGTGAGGGAGTGTACTTTTCATTTTGACTACGACCAGCTAACGCCTCGGAGGCTGTTCAGCTTTTCATCAACTGTAACGAGAAGCAATATGACTGGAAATCCATAAAGCTTCTTTGCCAAGGAGGAAATTAGGAAGAACTACGTAGATTCAAGTTGACGCTTCCCCTTTTGTCTGGTGTGCGACAGTGACACGGAACGATCCCTATGTATTTTTTTTACTTTATTTCAGCTGGATCTTATCGTCAGTGGCCTACATTTCCGAGTGCAGTGTTCGGATTTCTTAACTGACGCTTGTGCACTTCTTACAATATCCTGTTGACGGACCCCGTTTTATCAGTACAACCTTTTAAAAGGGATAGTGCGTGTTTTTAGACCATTCCGTAACTTGAAACTGACTCGGCAGGCTGTGGCATATTTACTGTTCCACCTGTGGTTAATGCTTTAAAGATATCCGTTACACACAGCAAGTGTCCGTACACATGCTTTTACCATAATTGGCGGTGTGATCAAGAAGAAGAACGTCATCGCTTTGTTACCGTTACTTGAAAAAACATGGAAAATGCCAGTGCCTTACAATACGCTTTTTCTCACGAACGGTGGAATTTCATTATGTAGGATTGTACCATCGCAATGGTTTTTTTTTTCTCTCTCTCTCTCTCTCTCTCTCTCTCTCTACAGAAGCATAAGAGAAGAAAATAGACAGATCAGCATTTCTAATGATTGACACTCTCTCTCTCTCTCTCTCTCTCTCTCTCTCTCTCTCTCTCTCTCTCTCTGTGTGTGTGTGTGTGTGTGCCGTGGGAGGTAATTACATAGTCGTCTGCTGTGGCGGAACAAAGACGGCAGCCCTGAGCATATCAGCACAAAGGAAGGCCGATGATAACGATAAAGAGCTCGGATGTCTGGAGGAGGTTTTTCCTGTCGCCTGCTGTCTCTACGTTTCCTTATTTTAAAAAGGTGTACCTCTAATTTTAAATATCTTGTTATGCAAGAGGTATAAATGTTTGCATTTATATATTTTATATATAGCTTGATCACGGAATACATAAAACGTTATGCTATGTTGAATAAATAAAAGTAATATCACGGAGGAAAAATGAAAAAGCGAGAACTACCGAGATCTTTCGGTCTTAACGACCCTTTACTATAGGCAAGACTGATCAGAACAATGAGTAACAAAATGCAGGTAAGCATATTCAAACGAACATTACAGGATTAATAAAAGGTCCAATTCACTCTACAGTAACGTCAAAACGCCCTTTGGCTAGTTGAAAGGCTTACAAGCAATCTTGCCTATAGTAGAGTCGTTAAGAACGAAGGATCTCTGCAGATCTCGTTTTTCATTTTTCCTCCGTGGAATTACCTTTATATATATATATATATATATATATATATATATATATATATATATATATATATATATATATATATTGTTGTGTGTGGTTATGAAATTTGAAATTTTATTATCTACACCGTGACTATTTTAAATTCAGAAACATTAAGCTACAAATGTTTAACATTTAATCAAGTCTATTTCGAAAGATTTCTGTAGTTCTCGTGTTTTCATTTTCCTCCGTGGCATTACCTTTATTATTTATGCATAGCATCACGTTTTATATATTTCGTGATCAAGTTATACATATATATATATATATATATATATATATATATATGATATATAATGAAATGTATGTAGTATATATATATATATACATATACATACATACACATATTTATGTATGTATAACTGACTCACGAAAATTTGGATCGTGAAGAATATGTAAATAAAGGCAAAAGCTAATATATCATATACACCGTGACTGTTTTGTATTCACAAATATTATGCTACATATGTTTAATATCCACTTCACTCTACTTCGGAAATATCACCGAATGGGAATTTGTGGATAAACTTGACAACCAGGTGTTACCGTCACCGAGAATCGTCGTCCATCTGCACCGAATAGTTTTTCAGTTATAATTCCCTCCGGTGATATTCCTTAAGTAGAGCGTATTGGATATTACACGTCATTTGTAGGATAATATATATATATATATATATATATATATATATTATATATATATATATATATATATATATAATATATATATATATACACACGCTCATACAAGCTTGTTGGGGCGCACTACCCGCGCTGAAACCCAGGGCTGCTGTCTTGCCTAACCTCCATATCATCTACCTACCCCGCCCTTGGGGAGTAAGGCGGACAGGCAGGTTTGCAGGAGGATGGTGTATGTCTCCCCTACCCACCAGTTCCCCTACATATCCCGCCCCATTATGGGCGGACAAACTGGTTTGCAGGGGTAGGTGGTTTTGTCATGTCTCCCCTACTGTCACCGGGGTGAGGACAAAGAAGATTAGATACTCCCGGGTTTTATTGTTATTGATATAATTATGTGTATATATAGCTCTCTTGTTGCCCCTATAAACAGTCTAGTGCCTGGCCCTTTGCAACTGTCATTCGTGTGTAGCTCTGAATTGAAATGTTGAATGCAAGAAGAGAGAGGTCCAACACTCGAAGGCCTGTGGATAATTTGTCGGAAGGCTTACGATTCCAGGCTGTCGAGACCGCCTCCATTCCCTGTGGTATTCCAGAGACTAGTTTTGGAGATTTTCAGTTATTATATAATATTTCCCTATCTCTCACTCACGCCATTTTTCAACTTTATTTGATTCTCTACCTTTAAATTCAAGTTACTATAAGCTGTCTGCTTAACTCTTCTCTAGCACTCCTCTGGATTCCTTTGTTCAAATTCTTTGGGTTGTTTTGGAGTGTTAATCAACTGGTAAACAAATGTCTAAGCGCTTCAGTTGCTATCTATTTTTTCTAGCAGTTTCTTCGTTCTCAAATTTCTGTTTCTTATTTTTCATTTTGAAATTTCGGCTTCCAGATTTCTTCTTCATGGTTGGTCTTGCCGTTTCTTTGTTCATGTCTTTATTATTATTATTATTTGCCATTTCTTTGTCTCTATATTCCTGTTTCATTGTTGTTTTTCTTGAAATTTCTTTATTCGAAGTTTTTAATTTTGTAGCAATTTTTTTTTTCATCTTTTTGTTCTTAAGTTTCTGTTACACAGCTGTTCTTGTGGTGCCCTTGTTCCTTCCTAGGCTCAGGCTTCATTAGTTTATTTTAGTGAAAATTTGTTCCAGAATTATTTCTTTTCGTGGATGTGTTTTTCTTACCCTTTTCTCTAGTTTTCTGTCAAAGAAAATTATTGAGATGTCTTTTTGTCTGTCCGTCCGCTGTTTTACTGTCCACCTTCAGATCTTAAAAGCTACTGAGGCTTGAGGGCCGGCAAGTTGTAGTACGTTGATCATCCATCCTAGTCATCAGACATACCAAATTGCAGCCGTCTAGCCTCAGCAGTTTTGAATTTATTCAAGGTTAAAATTAGCCATGATCCCGCGTCTGGCACCGTTATAGGTGGTGCCGACGGCACAGATCATAACCAGGCTGTAACTGAAAGTTTCATGGGCCGTGGCCGAGAGTTTCATACGGCATTATAATCTGTATAGAAAACTCGATTACGGCGCATTTGTTTTCCTGGGTTCATTTTTTCTACAGTTTTCTTTGTTGCCGGATTCCGTTTTTTAAGTACGCTGCATTTTTCATAAAGTTTTTTGCGGACGGACTCCTGGTTCTTGCACTTTATTTCTTCCGGAATTTCTGTTCAGCAGTTTCTTTGTTCCAGGATTCCCGTTTCTTGAATGTGCTTACTTGCAGTTTCTTTATTCCTAGATTCCGGGTTCTTTGTTGGATTTTTTCCCATCCAGTTTTTCTTCGTTCGAGGAGTCTTGTTTCATGGTTTTGTTTTTCTAGCATTTCCTTTGTTCTTTGAGGCTTGTAGGGATTTATTGTCTTGTCATGTCTTTGTTCCATTATAGCCCCCTTTTTTTTTCTTGCAGTTTATTTGATCGGGATTCCTGTTTCATGGATTTTTCCATCCAATTTTTATTTCCGGAATACCGTCATAGGTTTATTTTCTTGTTGCTTCCGGTACTTATTTCATTTGTATAGTAGGTTCTTTATTCCAGGATTCCAGTTTCGAGGGTTATTTTTCTCCTATAGTTTCTTTGTTCCAGGATTCCAGTTTCGAGGGTTATTTTTCTCCTATAATTTCTTTGTTCCAGGATTCCAGTTTCCTGGGTTATTTTTCTCCTATAATTTCTTTGTTCCAGGATCCCAGTTTCGAGGGTTATTTTCTCCTATAATTTCTTTGTTCCAGGATTCCAGTTTCGAGTTCCTGCGGCTGTATTTCATGGCCTTATTTTCTCACCTTTTCTCTTGGGTTTATTTTTCTTGTTGCTTGTTCCTGCAGCCCCGTGTCATGGGTTTTCTTGTAGGAATGGTGTTTCACGGGGTTATTTTCTTGCTATTTCTTTGTTTTTAGATTCCAGTTTCGTGAATTACTTTGTATAGTAATTTCTTTGTCTTCAGATTCCAGTTTCATGGATTACTTTTTATAGTAATTTCTTTGGTTTCAGATTCCAGTTTTATGGATTTTTATAGCAATGTCTTTGTTTTCAGATTCCTATTTCATGAACTACTTTTTATCCTAATTTCTTTGTCTTCAGATTCCAGTTTCAAGGATTTCTACGTCTTCAGATTCCAGTTTCTTTATTCCTTTGTCTTTAGATTCCAGTTTCTTGGATTCCTTTGTCTTTAGATTCCAGTTTCTTGGATTCCTTTGTCTTTAGATTCCAGTTTCATTGATTTCTTTGTCTTCAGATTCCAGTTTCATGGATTTCCATGTCTTCAGATTCCGATTTCTTTGTCTTCAGATTCCAGTTTCTTTGATTTCTTTGTCTTCAGATTCCAGTTTCTATGATTTCTTTGTCTTCAGATTCCAGTTTCTTGGATTTCTGGTCTTCAGATTCCAGTTTCTTGGATTTCTTTGTCCTTAGATTCCAGTTTCATGGATTTCTTTGTCTTCAGATTCCAGTTTCTTTGATTTCTTTGTCTTCAGATTCCAGTTTCTTTGATTTCTTTGTCTTCAGATTCCAGTTTCTTTGATTTCTTTGTCTTCAGATTCCAGTTTCTTGGATTTCTGGTCTTCGGATTCCAGTTTCTTGTATTTCTTTGTCCTTAGATTCCAGTTTCATGGATTTCTTTGTCTTCAGATTCCAGTTTCTTGAATTACTTTTCGTAGTAATTTCCTTGTTTTCAGATTCCAGTTTCATTGATTTCTTTGTCTTCAGATTCCAGGTTCACGGATTACTTTTTGTAGTAATTTCTTTTTCCGGATCCCTTTTCTTTGTTTATTTTCATGTTATTTCTTTGTTCCCTGATGCCTGTTTCATGAATTTATTTATCTAGGAGTTTCTATCTGTCTGGATATTAGTTTCTTTGTTCCGGTTTCCTGTTTGATCATTTTTCTAACAGTTTGTGTGCTCCGGAATTCGTTTCGTTCACTGGTTATCTATGTAACTTCTTTGTTCGCGGACGTTTGTTACATGGGTTTAATGCCCAGTCATTTCTCTGTTGTAAGGCTCCTGCTTCTCGAGCTTCGTTTTCTATGTTGACCTGTTGCCAAAGTCGTCTTTCGTGTTTATGAATGTCTTGTAGTTTCTATGTTTCCAGGATAGTGTTTCACTTTAAGAAATGTCTTGAAATTTCTTTGTTGTCAAATTCGTTTTCATGTTTATGAATGTCTTGTTGATTCTATCTTTCCAGATTAGTTTTTTTAGGTCGAGAAATGTCTTGTAAATTCTTTGTTTCCAAAATCGTTTTTCATGTTTATGAATGTTTTGTTGATTCTGTCCTTCCAGATTAGTTTTTTTAGGTTAAGAAATGTCTTGTAGTTTCTTTCCAAAATCGTTTTTCATGTGTTGTAGATTCTTCGCTTCCAGGCTAGTGTTTCAGACTTCGAAATGCCTCATAGTTTCCTTGTTTTCAAATGAGTTTCTCGATCTCAGTTCTCTTCTTGATCCTTTGGCCGCGTCGTGGGGTTGATTTTCTGGCTCATTGTTCCCAAGTTTCCCTTTCATGTATACGGTACTTATTTATTTTCCTTAGTTTGGCTTTTGTTCGCGGATGAGGTCTAGGGGCTCAATTTCCAGCCGATTTCTTTGTTCACTGAATCCGTTTGCATTATGGAAAAGCTGTAGTATATATTTTCCCGTTTTCTTAGTCTTTTCTGAGCTGTGTCACTGAATATTCCTATTACTTCGCTACCTTCTTTGTTGCCCAGATGCTGTTTCAGTCTAAAGCCAGAAGAGCAGACATCTACTGCCTGCGCTCTCTCTCTCTCTCTCTCTCTCTCTCTCTCTCTCTTTCCAGCTGCTAAGATAATTTCTCCATTTCTTGTTTTCCGTTCCATTGTCAAATTCGAGTACAGCCTGTATTTTTTGTTTTGTTTTGTTTTTTGTATCTCATCTCTATTACATGCTAAATGACGCCGTACTGTGTTCGTCTGTATGTTGAAAGAAGCAGTCATTGGCCGGGACCGTATCTCTGCCCTGCTTGCATTCGGGACACTGAATTCGCTGCTGCAGAAAGCCTCTTTGTGTGAGGGCACCTGCTTCTCTGTATTGAAGCGATAGAAACCAACTAGTAAAATTTCAGGGATCATGTTTGGGAATCAATGAAATACCTGTATGTTCGCCTGTTGCTAGTAGCGTGTCAATGTCCATTTGTTTGTATGAGTGTATATGTAATGGTCTTCAGAAAAAAAATAGAGGTTTTATGTATGCAAATATAAAAGAGCTCTCGCCTTGTTCAGGTTCTGAATTGTCTGGTGATTAAACAACACTGGAGGGTACATTCAAGCAAACATTCCTATACTTATTTCTTTTTAGTTCGTTATTTATTTGTTGTACCTACTAAGGTTTGTCTTTTTTCTCCTCTATTTTTTTTTTTTCATCAGAAGGTATTCTGTTCTGTGGAAGCACAATAGTGATCACAAGATAAATTGTATCCATGGAAAACCGCTTGATTTTTGGGGAGTTTTTATACTATTTTTAAAAAAGATATTTCTCGTTTAAACCACTATTTTACAGAGAGAGAGAGAGAGAGAGAGAGAGAGAGAGATGAGAGAGAGAGAGAGAGATAGGCGCTCTGCCTGTCCAGAAATTACTCAATGCCATGCGCAAGCGAGGGTGCTTTCATCGTGGAATGGGGTACAGTTGGATGTACCATGTGTACCTTAGCGGTGGTTGACGGACCCAAGCTTGTGCTCTCTCTCTCTCTCTCTCTCTCTCTCTCTCTCTCGTATTCAGACATAAGCGCGCGCGCATAGTTCTCTCTCCTGTGTATATTGGTAGACGGGATAGGAAAAGGAGAATTGCTTTCTCTCTTTCTCTCTCTCTCTCTCTCTCTCTCTCTCTCTCTTTTACACTTAAGCACAAATGCGTACACTGTTCTGTCTCCTGTGTATATTGGGAAACGAGAGGAAAAAGAGAATTGTTCTCTCTCTCTCTCTCTCTCTCACGTATCGTATCGAGAGTACATTTGAAAACGATTGTGGTAGAAAATGAATTAAATCATTTCCACATTTCCTTATCTCTTGGACGTAGAGGAAAAAAAAGGCGCTCATATGTCGATTTCAGTTTTCTGTAAAAGAAAATTGTTGCGATGGCTTCTTGTCTGTCCGTCCGCACTTTTTCTCTCCGCCTTCAGATCTTAAAACACCAAATTGCTGTCTCCTAGCCTCAGTAGTTTTTATTTGATTTAAGGTTAAAGTTAGCCATGGTCGTGCGTCTGGCATCGCTATAGCTGCGAACGCATTCCACCATCGGGCCGTGGCTGAGAGTTTCATACAGCATTATACGCTTTAGCTGCAGAAAACTCGATTGTGTCAGAAACTTAGGCGCATATTTCGTCCAGTGTTTGTGCAAATATTTGTGGCTATATATTAATGAATAACCCCGTAGGGGGTCAGTGCTGTCAGTCCGCCTCACGCGGTGCACTGCGAGCATTACTTGAGGTTCTTCGACTCCTAGCTCCAACCCCTTTCACTCTGTTTACTATATATAAAGGTCGCAACCCGACATTTTATTTACATGAATAATATAAAGTCGGGTTGCGACCTTATATATATATATATATATATATATATATATATATATATATATATATATATATATATATATATATATATATATATATATATAGAGAGAGAGAGAGAGAGAGAGAGAGAGAGAGAGAGAGAGAGAGAGAGAGAGAGAGAGAGAGAGTTTTCCTATTGAGTATTGACCATAACCGGTATACATTTCGTACGTGTCCTGAGCGGGAAGTGTCAAAATGCTTTGCGTGGTGGCTTAGGGATTCTCCTCCTGTTTTGGTTATTCCTGTTTCTTGCAATCGTCATCCCTGGCAAGGCAGAATCGAGGCTTCTCTCGGGCTTCAACTCCGATTTTTTTTTCTTTCACCGTGTTTCTTCCTCTCTCGTTTTTTAAAATTCTTTTTTATATATTTATTTCTCCTTTGTCTATTCTTCGTTATTTCTTTCCCGCCTTCTTTCATCCCATTTTTCTTGCTTCCAACAGGCCTTTGTAGTATAAAAGCTCTAGGTTACTCGTCCCGTAATACATTGTCGTATTAATACACTATCGTACCATCTGGGTTGCACGCTATATAATCAAAGGAAGCTTCCTCACGAGACATTCTTTGAGCATCTTTCTTCATTGGAAACAGTGCCTATATATATATATATATATATATATATATATATATATATATATATATATATGTTATATATTATTTATATTTATATACAGTATATATGTATAACTGAATCATGAAAATATTGAACGAGATGAATATATAAATAAAGACAAAATCTATTGAATAAAGTGAAACAATGAAATACCGCTGCTAGATCTTCCGACTTCTCGTCTTTTATTTATGTAATGTAATGTATATAAACTTTTATCACATCACAGTGATTCATATACTTTAATATCCAATTCACTCTACCTCGGAATTCATATATTTTCATATATGTTGCCCTAAGGGCAATTTGTTAGTTCATAATTATGTCATCCTCTCGTGGATTCGAACCAGCGAACAGAGGAGAAATCAGGACTTCAGTGACTCTACCGACTCACTTGTTGGCCGAGTCGGTAACTCACTGAAGTCCTGATGTCTCCTCGGTTGGCTGGTTCGAATCCACGAGAGGACGAAATAATTATCAACCAAAAATTCCCCTACGGGTTAACATAGTATATGAAAATATTTAAGTTCCGAGGTAGAACGAATTGGATATTAAATGACATTTGTAGCTTAATGCATGTAATGAATATATACGGAGGATATATATATATAATATATATATATATATATATGATATGCATATGCATCCATGCATGCATATATGTATGTATGTATTAAGTTTACCACAAATGATGAATATTCGATACAAAGAAAGAAGGATGGCCTTGGTTACCTATTCATTGTAAAGCCCAGCTTCTCCAGAGCGCCGCTATGCGACTCTTCGGCAGGGGCTCGAGTTCCTCGTTGGACCAGTCGGTTATGTGCTCGACTACTGATCTGAGAGTCCGGGTTCGATTCCCCGCTCTGCCAACGCAGAATCAGAGGACTTTATTTCTGGCGATAGAAATTCGTTTCTCTATGTGGTCCGGATCCCACAATAAGTTGTAGGTCCCGTTGCTCATTAACCAGTTGGTTCCTAGCCACGTATAAATATCTATAATCATTCGGGGCCAGCCCTAGGAGGGCTGTTAATTAGCTCAGTGGGTTGGGTAAAGCTAAGATGTGCTCCGGGTTTTCTAAAATGGAAATCTGACAAAGTAACATTTGTTTTCGGAAAGACATTTATGCATGTATTGCATGTTCATTTATATATATATATATATATATATATATATATATATATATATATATATATTAATTACATGGTACATAACTCACTGTATACGTCAGTAGAGACAGCTGCATGTAGGGGAACAGACGAATCTCTTCTCATCGGCGGGGAATCGTTTCCTGGCACCTTTCCTGGTGTAGAGAATATCATTAGAGCTTGTTCGTGACGGTCTATTCTATAGACGCGCTCTTACCCTCTTCTGTGTATATGTATACATTATTATAGTCATTATAGATCTATTATATATAATATATATATATATATATATATATATATATATTATATATATATATATATATATATATTCTATATATATATACACACATTTGACTTGAGTAATGTATGATAGATTTCCTCTCTCTCTCTCTCTCTCTCTCTCTCTCTCTCTCTCTTCTCTCTGAAATAAGCGATGGGCCCCCATTGTCATATTCCACGGTGAATTGTGATGCATCCACTGTGAAATGATATATAGAGAAAAACAGCTCTTCGGGCGACCTCATGTCACAGGTGGGGATTGAAATACCGAACTGAGCACCTTCCCCCCCCCCTTCCATATCTCCTTCCTCCAGCCCCCTTCCCCTTTCCCCCTTTCCCTTCCCTTGCGCTGCAAACACCTGTCTCGTATTGAAGTGTCCGGCAATGTGTGTGTGTGTGTGTGTGTGCGTGACAGCGCCACATGTCCTTTTCCATGTTCTGGGTGTTTTTACATATGTTCGGGAACGTAACCTGTACCGAATTTCGAAAAAGTCGTAAATCAGTCAGGAATTCTAACGTTTCACATACCTCTCCTTTTTTCATCTATTTAGGGATACACGTTTGTGCCCGTGTGTGTGTGTATATATATATATATATATATATATATATATATATATATATATATATATATATATATATATATATATATATATATATCAATTCAAGCTACAAATGTCCTTTAATATCTAAATTCACTTTACCTCCCAAATGATATATTTTCCATATATGTACCGAAGGGAATTTTTTAAGTTGATAATAATTTCGTCCCCCCATGGGATCGAACCACCGTCCAGGTGGACGGGGACGAAATCAGGACAGTCAGCTGACTGTCCTGATTTCGTCCCCGTCCACCTGGACGGTGGTTCGATCCCATGGGGGGACGAAATATTATCAACTTAAAAATTCCCCTTCGGTACTATATGAAAATATATCATTTGGGAGGTAAAGTGAATTTAGATATTAAAGGACATTTGTAGCTGAATTGATATATGTAGAAAATCGTTACCAGATGGACTAAGTACAAAAGCAAGAGTGACATGAATTAAGAGTTCCAGGCCTGGGTAAACTCACGTCAGGTAAAGAGTTGTTGAGGTAGTTTGGTACTAGTAGTTTAATAAAAAAATTATTCAAAGATAGGAAGCGAAGAATTGGGAACTTTGGAGAGTATTTTAGAATTTTTATAATCAATTTCTGTTTTACACCTTTTGGCGTGTTCGCGAATATTTTTGAGAAATCTGGATTAGATAGTTTGACTCCAGTTCTATAACTGACCCCCTTAGGATTAGATAGTTTGACTCAAGTTCTATAATAAATTGACCCCCTTATGACAATCAATTCGCACTTTCAGCTAGCATAAGAAGGCTAGTTTTGTCTTTTTACTGGAATAACGATTTAGTACTAAGGGGATTAACTGGAATCGACTTGAAGTTAATGGCAGGTACATACTGTTGAATTAGGTTATTCAAAGTGTTGTAAAAAGACTTATCGTGATTCATAGGGAGACTGGCGAAAAACGTCATTTCCGGAACTGTAGTTATCTGTAATTTGGGTATATATTTATTAATAAGAAATTTATTTAAACATGTATAAAAAAAGTATAGAAGGGTGACAGTTGTCTAAAAAGTATTTGTATAAAATATTTATTATTTAAATCAGACCAGTTGGGAGTATATATATATATATATCTATATATATATATAATATATATATATATATTATACACTATCTGGTTGATTTATATGTAATTGTTTTCAATTGCACATAATTAATTGGGGTATAAGATAGGTTTGCACAAATTTCTTTTCCATACTAGTTTAATATTTTTGCTGTATTGAATGGAAGCTTAATCAGAATACTTAACACTTTTCTCAGAAGCGGGATAATACATATTGATTTTTGAATTGACCTTCCGTGCTTAGCGTTTCACACAAACCTGACATCATTAAGGTTAGATCTAATTTTGTGTCCCGTCCAGCGAGTGCTCTCACTCCTCACTCTGTCCCGACGTGGGACAGATAAACTCACTCTCCCTTCCTCTCGTTTTTTTTTTTTTTTTTTTTGCTTTTTTGCATTGATAACATTGGGTGAGTCGGCGACTTAGTTGCCGGGGTCCCACCAGGTGTTAAACTTAGCGATTATCTGCGGTCGGAGCCGACCGACGCCTCGACGTGTAGCCTGCAAGGGGAACTTCTCTCACCTGTCCTGATTTCGGCGTGTTAACATGCCGCCGCGGGGTTACCTGGGAGGGTGATTCTGGACTAACCCCCTGTTTTTCAATGTAGATTATTTATCCCTTTCATGTTAAGTATCTTAGTTTTAATCTTGCTTTGCACACGAATGATTCATTTACTGTTTCACGTTCTTTGAAATATGGATCACTGGTGTCGCAGAATGACTAGACTCTGTGGCTGCCTCTCCTTGGGAAGATGACACGGCTAGTCAATGCCATTGGCTTGACTGCGTTAGTATCATGTAGATGGAGTATTATAAGACAATCTTCGATGGGATTCAGTCGTTTTTGAGTCAATAATAATACTAATAATTATCCTTCACATCATCATCATCATCATCATCATTTCCCTTCCATCTCCTGGCACATTCAGTCGTTTAGTGGAAGTCCTTTTCCTGTATCATGTGGAGATTTTTTCCGATTTGTGTTATCTCCTCCTACCGCTGCTGTCCTTCCGTGCGTGCGTGCGTGGAGTTTTTATTTTCTTTTTTCTTTTGCACCCTCCTTTCCTGTGAGATCTTTTTAGTTGTGTCGGTTACTTCTCTTTCTAGTTGTATATATAGGTAGTCGGTATTTTTTATATTTTTGCTTTCCTCCTACCGTGTGCATTATTTTCATTTTCGTGATTACATGTTTTATATATATATATATATATATATATATATATATATATATATATATATATATATAATATACATATACATATACATATATACATATATATACACACACACACACACACATATATATATATATATATAATATATATTATATATATATATATATATTATGTGTGTGTTGTTTGTATACGTTATTCTTGTACATTGCTTTTTTTCGCATTCTCTCGTTCTTCCTAACCACCCCCTTTTCCTCGTCTTGTTCATACCTTTCTCTCTTTCCCCCCCCCCCCCCCCCCCTCCCTCCCCCTTGCTCCCCTCCCCCATTATCCCTTCTCGTTTGCGAAAGAGCCCACCGAAGAAGAAAGAAAAAAAAAAGAAGGGAAAAAGATAATTTAAGGGTTTAGTAGGTGAATTATGCATTAAGGGTCGATTATCGCTGAGTAATTTCCCTTATAGGGGGTATTATTATGGGCGTGGGAAAAAGTGCTTAGGGGGCTGTGTCGTTTTGCGGGGTTGTGGGGGTTGGGGGGGGGGGGGGGGGGGAGGAAGTGTCTGTGCGTGTGTCATGGGAATGGATTGAGGGGTTGTGGGGTTTGGGGGTGGGAGAACTAACTGCCCTTGAGGTGGCTTTAGGAAAAAAAAAAGGGGGGAGGATAGGAATACTTGGTGTTGGATTCCTGTTCGTTGTGAAAATGATTGTGAATTGGTTAGGCACACACACACGCCGAGAGAGATAGCAGGATGTTTGAATTAATTATTGGTGTGCATTTATGTAGTTATATGCCTAAATCTGTCTATATCTGTATCTATATTAGAGAGAGAGAGATTCATCAGGAAGAATCCGGAACAATGTTTTTGTCGTCAAATGATTTCACTAATGTATAAAGAAGCTCCGGTTCTTTAAAAGCGTCAACCCGGCCAAACAGTGACCTGTGCAGGAAAATGACGGTTTCCTTCGTAATTGATTTCCGATTTCGTGCAATTTCTCTTCATGAAGTCGTGTGGGGTGCGAGACGCCAGACCACGGACGGTAATCGTCGTTAGTGTGACGCCAGGTCATGATACTAAAGAAATCAAAGAAATCAGATTTGACTGGGGTTATAATGGTCACGAAGGAATGACGTCGTTGATTTTCTTGTCGATTTGATTTTTACATGAAATTGCCAACTGGAAGTTGTGGTGGATGACAAACTGGAACTTCTGTCGCTGTCATGAAATGTTATTTTTGTTGGTCAAATCATTTTTATTCTAATGATTCTCATACTCACGCCGCGGTACACTGTAGGTATGATTTGAGGTCCTTTGAATCATCTCTTCGGCCTCTAGCGTCAACCCTTTACTGTACTTCCGTTCATATTCTCTTTCCTCCTTACTTTAAAATTGTTTCATAGTGCAACTGCTACACCTTTCAAAAATTTTTACTCTTCATATTCCCTTCCAGATCAATAACCTCATAGGTTCCAGCGCTTGGCCTGTGGCCTAAATATATATTCTGTTCCATAGTTATCATGGTCGTACTCTTTCAGAAATGTATGTATGTAGCCTATAAGTAGCATGTAGTACGTACGTAGGAAACCATTGGAAAAGGGTTATGCAGGCTTTGGGCGAGTATATATCTGTTGTTGTGGATTGATGGGTGCAGTCTTGCTGTCGATTAGGAGGAACAAGTGATTGATTGATAGGGTACACGCACACGTTGATGAAATCGGCTTGCGAGTAGCGTGAGTCATAATGCGTCAATGAATCACGCTTTGCAAACGATGAAATATGTTTCTTTTGCGTGGATGTTATTCGCCTCGCGGGAGGTTTTTCCATTGTTAACTGTAGGGGCGTCCATACTCGTCAGGTATGAGGGGATGGGAGCGTGAGAGAGGAAGGAAGTGTTTCTGGCTGAGAGAGGTTACGAACTGCGATATTATATATTTATTATATTTGTGTGCGTGGGCAAGAGTACATGTACGGGAGAGATGTTGAATTGATGTTTTGTTCAAGTATAAGAGATATATATTATATATATATATTATTGTTATTATTATTAGATCACCTTCAGTATTTATAATTTTCAGAAATTTCCAATATGAATATTGGCCAGTTACTCAGAAACATCGCTTAGCCCCTGAGAATTGGATTGTAAGTTTAATAGGAAAAAAAATTATAAAATCAACTCTGCCATTCTCTTTAACAGAATTTGCCTAAAATAGGGTCTTCTACCAAATTATTATTATTATTATTATATTATTATTATGATTATATTTTTTTTTTTTTTTATTTTTTTTTTTTTTTTTTTTTTTTTTTTTTTTTTATTAATTTTTTTTTTTTTTTTTTGAAGACCCTCTTTTAGGCAAATACTGTTAAAAGGATGGCAGAATTAAGCGAGTTGATTTTATATATTGTTTTATATAAAATCAACTCGCTTAATTCTGCCATCCTTTTTAACAGTATTTATTATTATTATTATTATTATTATTATTTTTATTTTCAGCAGATGAAAATTATGGAACAAGCATGGAGAGAGAGAGAGAGAGAGAGAGAGACCTGAGAGGAGAGAGAGAGAGAGAGAGAGAGAGAAACATGTTTTCAAGGGACAGTTTTGAATACCAGTACCTAAATGTGTGTGTGTAGAGAGAGAGAGAGAGGAGAGGAGAGAGACGAGAGAGAGAGAGAGAGAGAGAGAGAGAGAGAGGGGGAGAGAGGGCGGTGGGGGGGGGGGGGGGGTGTCGTGCATTTCAGAAGCAAAGAGGCTAATGTATAGTGTGAGTCAGAGGGATAAATAAATTTTTTTACGGGAATTGGGAGCCGAAACCATTTTTGAAGGGAGCGAGCGACCGAGCCATCCCCATTTATCATTATTAAATGCCAGGTATGGAATTTAGATCCAGTGTTTGTGCGTCACCGGTTTATATGTCATCACCACCTGCCCACTTTTCAAACCTTCAGGTGGGGAGACAGCAGCCAAGGCCGTGTTTGTGCTTGCGTGCGCGCAAGCTTGCGCGGTTTTTCCATGTTCGTGTTTATGCCTCCTTTCAAGTTTGATTTATGGGAGCTCGGATGCCGGGAATTCATGTTGTATTGTTGTGATGTACAAGTTGTTAACATTTCTATTGATATCCTTATGTACTTCATATTGATTTTATTCTCTCTCTCTCATATTATATTCGCTGATTTGATAACCCTATAACGAGTCCAAGTAAAATGGAAATGCTTCTACTGTAGTATAGATAGAGCAGACCCTTTTGGAACTTGGGACACGGGCAGGGTCTTTGCAACGCCGACATTGCAAAAGCCCTTGCACATGTTGACAAGGAGGCCAAGAACCATATATCGGTGTTCGTGTTGTTTGTCTTGCAGAACTGACACGTGGAAGTATTTCTCCCAAGGTCTGTCTCACCCACGGTAGGATTTATCAGTGTTTCGGTTCATATACTATATTATATATATCTGTGTGTGTGTAATTGAGTGAATTTGTTGCTTTTCGAAAACTGAAGTAAATGATTTTGTTTTGAGAGAGAGAGAGAGAGAGAGAGAGAGAGAGAGAGAGAGAGAGAGAGAGAGAGAGAGAGAGAGAGAGAGACGCAGAAACTCTTGGAAATAAATAGGAGCAAGTGCGGCGAATCATAATTCAGCATCCGTTGAGTTCTAATTAGGGCATAAGAGAGATCATCTTTCACGGTGGGAGATAATTGGCTTTGCAAGTCAGATGGTGAACTGAAAAATAATTTGCCGACGTCGAGAATAGCATCGCTTATTTACACCACAAAATAGGCATGAACACCCAGAGGTATACCATTTTTATCATGTGTCTAAGGTTGTTGTTTCTTTCTTAATTAGTATGCTGTTTATTTTGCATCAAATAGGAATCATATGAAAATAATTGAATGTTTATAATATCCTATTTTTTTTTATTCCCGTAACATCCAAGACCAGTAATGACTTATGCTGTATACTTCTCTCATCCTGTAATTGTCTTGTTTTCTTTCACAGGTGAGTCTCGTCGACAGTTGGGTACCATTTCGTGCTGGAGGGTAATTATGATGCTTTTGTTTTTGTTTTAGATGTGTTCTCTCTTCTTCTCTTCTTCTCATGGTGGGTTCGCGGGCTTATAGCTTCTTCTATTATAAATGTGGCCTCCAGTTATTCATTTATTTTCATTCGCCTATTTTCTCTTGCTCAGCCTCGTTCGTTTCGTTCGTTATACATTATTGTCTCTTTCCCATCTCTTTTATTTATTCCTAAATTTTTCGTCTCTTTCCCTTTTTAGTTATTTTTGTAAAAGAAAACTATTGAGATGACTTTTTGTCTGTCCGTCCGAACTTTCTCTGTCCTCCCTCATATTTGAAAAACTACAGAGGTTAGAGGGCTGCAAATTGGTATGGTGATCCTCCAACCTCCATTCATCAAACATACCAAATTGCAGCCCTCTAGCCTCAGTAGGTTTTATTTAATTTAAGGTTAAATTTCGCATGATCGTCCATCTGGCATTGCTGTAGGGCAGCCATAGATGTAGAGTGACTCTCTATATCTGTGAGACAGACCACCCGGGTCCTTGACTGAAAGTTTCATGGTCCGCAGCTCATACAGTATTATACCGAGCCTTGATTAAACTCTGTATAAAAAACTCGATTGTGCCGGAGAAACTTCGGCACATTTTTTACTTTTTATATTATTTCCAATAGGTTTTTATTTTTCTTGTTGTTATCCCTACCGTCCTTTCCCTCGTTGACAATACCTGGCAATGAACTGACACTTTCAGTTCTCAAGCTCGAGTGAGTGAAGGTTATTTTGAGGCTACGATTCGGAAGTTTGGTAATCACCCGTCTTATGTTCGTTCGTCAGCATGTCCAAAGGAGATCTCTAGAGACCGGTGGATTTAAATTATTATTATTATTATTTTTATTTTATTTTTTTTTTATTTTTTGCTCTATCACAGTCCTCCAATTCGACTGGGTGGTATTTATAGTGTGGGGTTCCGAGTTGCATCCTGCCTCCTTAGGAGTCCATCACTTTTCTTACTATGTGCGCCGTTTCTAAAGTTGATTTAGTAGATGAAATCCATTCATATGGAACAAGACCACAAGGGCTATTGACTTGAAACTCAGGCTTCCAAAGAGTATGGTGTTCATTAGGAAGATGTTAGAGGAAGTAAAGGGAATTATAATATATATATATATGAATATTGTAGATAAAATGTATTAAGACGCAAGACTACTAATAGGATAGTAATGCATCGTATTTACGCTTTAACTTCTGAAATTCCATGACACGATATCCTCTGGGAGGAGCCTGTTCCAGAGTCCAACGGTGTGAGGAATAAAGGACCTCTGGAACTGAGAAGTTAGACAGCGAGGAGGCACATTCACTGCATATTGATGCTGCTGCTGTCCAGCGAATCTGGTTACTCTCGGCGGGTGAAGGGGATCAGGAATGAATTGTGAATGGGAAAGATGAAAAGTGACAAAGAACAGACCATCCGTTTGTAGGGTTAATTTTTGTACGTTTTCTTGCCCCTGAAAAACTTTCTTTCTGGTACAGCTGAATGAAATTTTTTGGGATTGGGATTAGTAGGTTTGATTAGTATTCTGGAATCTGAGTGGAATGGAATGGAGTATGAAAGTTTAGGCCAAAGGCCAAGCACGGTGACCTTTGAGGTCATTCAGCGCTGGAATGGAAATTGAGAGTATGTATGTTTGAAAGGTGTAGCAGGAGGGAAGCCTCGAAGTTGCGCTGTGTAATAATAGTTGGGAGAGGGTGGATAGCAAGATGGAAGAAAGATAATATAAAAGGAGGTGCAGTAAAAGGAATGAAAGAGGTTGCTGCTAAGGGCCGAAGGGGCGCTGCAAAGAACCTCTAGTAATACCTACAGTGTTACCCCCCTCCTGCTGGGGACTTTATTTTAATTTGAGGCTGGAGGTAAACTACATTTTGGATACGTATGGTACTCATTTCTTTTGTCTGTCAACAAGAGTACTGAAAATCTTATAACGGATTTAATTTAAATTTTGTGGATGGGTACCTTTTGAGACAAGGATGAGTTTGTTTGGTTTTGAGATAAATACTATACTGAACCCGGATCTATAGTAAATACATACACACACAAATATATACACACACTCACACACACTCACAATATATATATATATAATATATATAATTATTTATTATTCTATTATTATATTAATAATATATTAAAAATGTGTGTGTGTGTGTGTGTGTAATGTCTACTAGAGCTCAGATTGAATGCAAATAAGTGGCTGATTTTTTGCCAAAATTGTATGGAGGGGTGAACTGTGGACTCGGATACATTCAGCTTTTTGTTTGCGTGTGGATGTATGTAGATGGGCATATTTATTCTGGTGATTGCGATCTAGTTGTTGGAGGCGTTTGATGTGAGTGTGTACGTAAGTTGTAGAGGTATGACGCGTATATTGTTTTGTCTGGCTGGGGTGTCGGGGTTTGGGGTTCAGTGGTTGGTAAGAGTAGGCGCCGTGTCTGATTTGAGCCTCTATAGTTCCTTTTGAAGTCCTTTTTGTCTTTATTGCGGATGCTTTGTGATTTGATGGTGTCCATGAATTTGTTCTCTACGCGTTGTTTTGGTTCGTGTATGGAATGGAATGCGCGCGCTCTCTCTCTCTCTCTCTCTCTCTCTCTCTCTCTCTCTCTCTCTCTCTCTCTCACAAAACTCTAGTCTCAGTCGATCCCTGGCGTTGCGGTCGTGGGCCCAGCGTTTGAATTTACAGCTCCTGTTATCGGGCAATTTTTTGCCATTAAGAGGGAGCTTTAGCTGTCGGTACGAGCCGTCACTTTATATCTAATTATCCTTAGAGTTATCGCAATAACACCCAAATTATCCTTAGAGTTATCACAATAACACCCAGCAATCATAAGCCGGTTGTCATGGCAACGGGAGTCAATAATGGCTGTTAACAGCAATTTACTTAGTTACGGCGACATTCACGGGGACCGGGGGTGGCTCGCTTTATAATGATTGTTTTCCGCGAATTTGCCGTCCCGTCGTCATCGTGGGTCTGATGTTTGGAGAGTTCTTGTCGTGATGTTTGTTATAATGATGCTATAATGAGGCCAGTTGATTTACCAGGTCTTCACTTGTGACTCCGCTTCCTGAGTACACATGTGATGTTTGTGTTTGGCGGTCTTTGGTTGTGCGCGCCTTTTCTTGCATGCAGTAGGCACGGGTTGTGTGTGTATATGTGAGAGCGCTCGTAAGAAAGAAGAATTGCCAGTTGGCAGTGAAACAAATGAAGGACTGCATGGATCAGTAAACGGATAAGTACGGCTGCTACAAAGTCAGGACTTGAGCAGCGTTTGTTGTGTAACGCTGGCTTTCTGGTTGATGGATTACTAGTTATTTGTCTTTGCAGCAGCATCAGCGGTTCGTCAGTCAGGTCTGAAGTTAGAAGAAGGGTGTAGGTTTAACTGCCAATACTGAATAATTGGGATCTTTCCTAGTAGATAGTGGCCGATAGTGACCCCCAAGGGTCACTATCGTGTTTAGTACAAGCCCGTTGGGGATAACTGTTAAAAAATCAAAAGACTGAAAATATCATGAAGATAATGACCACCAAGAAATGTTACTCGTAGATAGTGTTCGGGGATCACTAGCTACATAGTGTCATTGTACTAAGGATCACGTCCGTTTTGGTGAGAGCACATTTCTAATGTGGAAGGTGGTCGTAAAGGGACCGCACATTGCCTGGATTTTTGTTTGGTAGAGCCATGTTTTGTATGCTGTTTCTTACGTTTATCAACGTGTAAAGCTCTTTTTCAGTATTGAGCCAGGGAACGGAGATGACCGGACTTTGAAAGTTGGGGGTTACGCTAAATAGCCCAACTGCCAACGCTGTACTTATTTTTTTTTTTACACATTTCTAATAAAACTTATTATTCTCACATTTCCAAAAAGCACAAAAAGAAATGAAAGAAAAGCAATGAATTTAAAATGTAAATGATTTACATCCAAATAACTATGCTCTCTCCAAGGGCCAATGGAAATCTGGAAAAGTCGTGAGTCTCGGAACTCCAGATATCCGGCCCCAAATGTTTTTCAGATTTGGTTGATACTCATAAATGTCAGTAAAGCGAGGACTGTGAGGTCGGTACGAAATCACGATGAAAATTCTCCAAAAGATGGTGTTTTAGTATGGTAACACTGCGTCCCGGGCTTTAGATAATTACATTCAGCTCATATTCAACAATTATAATAATATCTTATTTCAAATATTAACGGTATAATTCGCATACAGTAAATTATTAAAACACTTTTCAGTTGCAAATGTACACCCAGATATCCTTTTATTTGCCTAAAACTTACACATAGCGTAACTATCTAAAGCCCGGGACGCAGTGTTACCATACGAAAACACCACACGCTGGAAAAAACCGAGTATAGGCGTGCATTCAGTGGCAGTCCACCTTTATGTATGTATGGTATTAACCCGGTGTGTATCCACCTTTGTCAGTATAAACTTATGCTAAGTTTATTAATATAATTTGCCGACCACATTATATAGAAATGGGATTATATAATACTTTGATCCCCGAGGGGCTAGTACTAAAATCACGGCGTCCCCAGGAGCTTCCCCCATGTTTAGTACTACTAGCGCCTTGGAGCATTTCGTAACCGCATTTATTAACTACTTTGTGATTACCAGCGAGTCAATAAATTTTGAGAAATACAGAAATTTTACTTCTGAGCGTAAAGGACCGTAAACCGGTATATATTGTTAGTCTTTGAACTCTTGTATTGACGTACTTCTTTCAGCAAAGGAAAAGAATTCTTTGAAAGGTACCAATTTCTAATTAAAATACCTCTATTCCCTTTGTTGTCCTCCATACTTGTTTAGATGTCGTTGGCAGTCTCGCTCTCTCTCTTCCTTTCAGTCTTTTGCTGCGCCTTCGGCCATTCGAAATAGTCATCACCGTGACGGGCTAAGGTTACTTTGCAGTTGCGAAATGATAAAGCGCTCTTTCCTCTCTTCTCTTCGACGTTTATGATAACGACCGTAAAAATCAAGCTGTGCGCCGTTGCCTGGGTTTTGATTACATGTCGTGGACTCTTTTAAATTAAAATTGCTTCTTGTTTCCACGCTTTGCTGCACTAACCGCTTGGGGGGTAGGGAGTGAAGCGGTTCAACTCCCCCCCCCCCCCCCCCCCCCCCCCCCCCCCCCCCCATCTTACGTTGGTTGTGGATTTTTTTTTTTTTTTTTTTTTTTTTTTTTTTTTTTTTTTTTTTTTTTGCACGAACGAAGCTTTACGGAGTTTATGATTAAATCGTCCATATACTGAATGTTCGTCAGTCCGTGTGGCTGGCTATCCAAGTGGGAGTAACATTACGTATTCACTTTGCCTGTTTGTTTGCTTATGCTTCAGTCCGCCTGTCCTGCCAAAAGTTGTTTAATAAAAAAGTTTGGACGGATTTCAGCGAAGTTTCCGGGCGTGTTGAGCTGTGGTCGAAGGAGAAGAGGTTATGTTTTAGGTATAGTTGGGATCCGTGATTTTAATACTTTATCAACATTATAGAGTGAATGAACGTCAGTAATGAAGTGGAATTATGAATGTTTTCAATATGATAATAGGGAAACACATATCTCCATCATTGAATTCAAAACTTATTATTAAACTATCTGTATTGAAGTGTATATCTTGATATTTACAAACAGGTGAGGTTCGATGTTTTAAAATTGAATGCTCAAGAAAAAAGTAGTAGTCCCAATCAGTTCTGAAAAAAAAAAGCCGTTAATTATTTTATACTTTCCTTTTCCGTCGGATTAAACGTTACGAGTTGATTTATGACTTTTGTAGGGGAAAGAAGGAAGGAAGGAAGGAACGAAGGAGGAGGGAAATGACTCATTAATTACGGGAGTGCACATGCCGGCAAGACGGTGTAATGAGACTTATGTTTCCGGTTAGGTGAAAAAAAAAGAGAGGAAGACCCAGAGAGAGAGAGATAACCGCTAATGTACGATAAGGACTGGACTTGATAATTGATATATAAAATATACACAAATATATATATATATATATATATATATATTATATATATATACATATATATATATATATAATATATATATGTATAATATATATACTATATATATATATATATATATATATATATATATATATATATATATATATATATAAATTTCGAGGTAGAGCGGATTGGATATTAAAGGACATTTGTGGTTAATGCTAATATAGTATTATATATATATATATATATATATATATATATATATATATATATATATATATATAATGTATATATGTACGCACCTAATAAATATATATATATCTTGAGAGAGAGAGAGATAGAGAGAGAACAATGCTATGAGGGTAAACGGAAGCCAGAAATACGAAACAGTGTGTGTAGTTAAGGAGAGAGGAAGAAAGGAAGGCGGATCCTCATGTAGTATTCGCAAGTAAATATAACTGGTGATTGTCTGATGTTAGCATTACACTATAAAAAGCTTTGGGTGTCTATGGACACCAAGATGAGTAGACATATGGAGGTATTGTTGTGCCAGTTCTCCTTTATGGAGGTGTCGTTTGAACGTGTATTGTGAAAGAAAGGTAAAAGGCGAAGCGTTGGCGTGAGTTGTGAAAGTGTGAGGAAGTGATCGAAGGTTTATGAAGGTGAAAGGATGGACAGAGATGTTTTGAGACTGTTTGGTTATGTGGAAACAGTGGGGGAAATTGTAGGGTTTGGTGAAAAGTGGCTCTGATTCGAAAATGCCTGTAGGGAGGGAGAATGAGAGGAACAGAGGATGCTGGACGGCTGAGGGAAGGGCTTTATACCCAGAAGATTTGGAGTGCATGCATGATAGTTTAGTAAGAAACAGTATGCAGGAGAGCTGATGCGCTGCTGATGAGGATTCTCTGTAGGTACTTGGAAGGTGTCAATTTGGCGTACGGTATCGGATGTTATTATTCTGGCCTCCTGTTTCGAAATTTTGGGAAAAAACGACCTAATATATGCGTGCGCATGTACACTTACGTGTGGAGCAGAAATATAATTCGAACTTCCATCAACCATTGCCTTTCAGTTAAAAAAAAACCTAGGTTCACTCCCGATGAGAGTCGGATACAATGGCTTGCAAATAAAGCCGAAACCGGTCAGGACCTACACCCTGTCTATTTATATATATATATATATATGTGTGTGTGTGTGTGTGTGTGTGTGTAGAGAGAGAGAGAGAGAGAGAGAGAGAGAGAGAGAGAGAGAGAGAAGCCTATCCTTTTCCCCTCGAATACAACACCTTGCCTCCGTAGGTATTAATCAATGAAGGGACCCCATTGCCGTCCCCCCCCCCCCCCCCCTCCCACCCCCTTCACCCGAAATCCGACAGCAAACACAAGGCGCCTAGATAATCCCACAATATATCTTATTCTCTTGACTCCCACCCAAAATGATCCCCACTGGTACTGACCCCCTCATCCCTTTTTCACTCGAGGTACGACCATCCTAAGGTCTCCCCCTCCCCTCCCCACCTCCCCCAAATTTCCAATTACCTGCACACTAGACAATAGTCCACATGTGAGGAAATAGTTTTGAGGTGATGTATATCGTTCGGCGTTTGGGTGGTTGGTTGGATGGGCGGACCGTGGATGGGCGGACCGTGGATGGGCGGCGGGTGGGTGGTTAATATGAGAGGGGGGGGGGGGGGTGTTCAGAAGCGGGAGCTCCAAGGATGTCGCGGAGAATGAGAAATGAGGCCGAGTGCGGTTTTGATGACAGGAGGAAGAAAGTTGAAATACTGGAATCCTTCGCCTAATCACTATTCTCGTTTGCCGTTAATTCGTGTGTTGAATTCATTGCGCCTATTTATGTGTTATTGTCGTCTGTATCTCTATTAAAAATGCCTTCATTTTCCCTTATGGGCCGTCTCCTCTGTAGAAGCATAGTTGTTAATAGTAATGTGGCCATTATTGCTTTGTTCCATATGAGAGTGTGCAACTTTGAATAATAATCATGAACATGTTAGTCTCTCTCATGTAAAACACGATATGTATCGATACAATTTTTGCGTGTAACAAAATGGTACACCTGACTAACGCTGTCTGCGATATTTTTCATTGGTTGGTTATTGTCAAGTTACGTTTCATATTACGACACTGACTCTGGGATCTTTTTTTTACGACACTGGCTCAGGGATCTTTTCAGAGCCAAGTAGTTTGGACATCAGTGCAGACAGACGAAGCATCAAAAATATATAATTCGTGTTGGTAGTAAAATAAAAAAAAATGACGATTTCAAGTTAGCAGATAACAAAACAGTCTATATTTAGTCATAGAAAAAAATTTGCAAAAAAAGGAAGTATTAAAGACGCATGGGTATTGTTTACTCCTCGGAAAACTAAGATCAGTTGGATGTCCAATGATTATTGCTCTTCTCGAATGTGCTGGCTATTGTACGGTAATTCGTAAATAAGCTAATTAAAAATGTGTTTTTATTTTGTATTACATATCTATTTTTCATGATCTGGTTAAAGTTAGTTTTTGCTGATTTTGTTGTACAGTAGTTTTGAAGCCGAATGATTTGAAAGCAGAATGTTCCAAAGGGCAGAAGAGCAAAAATAAAGTGTCAAAATGGCGTCTTTACAATGAACTGAAACCAAAAATGTCTGTTTTTAGGGTGAGAATGAACCACAATAAATAGCCTGTCCTAGTGAATGTGGCTTTTACGCTATTTGTTTCAGTTATTTTGTTTTGAATCTATTACCGTGTAGGCTATGTTTTACGGTGTGGATACATTGTTGAATGTACTGAGTGGATAGTAATTCGAGAATCTTGTAACGTCCCCTTGGGCCGTGGCTCATACAGCATTATACCGAGACCATCGAAAGATAGATCAGTTTTCGGCGGCCTCGATTCAACGCTGTACAGAAGTCTCGATTGCGCCAAGAAACTCCGGCGCCTTTTTGACTTGTTCAGTTCGGGAACGACAGCGATTTGATTATCTGCGATCGTTATGCAGACAGGTGCGAGATTGCGTTAATCCATACATTTCCTGGCAACGTGGAAACCCCACCTATGTCGCCCATACCAATGACCAAACGTTGAAAATCGTGTGGATTGGAGTCATGACGTCACCGTCGTGGATTTCGTCGGATAATCGATGCGTTGTCCGCATGACACAATCACAGCTCTCATTTTCATTTCCCTAAGATTTTTTGGTTTTTGCGTTGTGGCAAAAAACTATTTTAACATAATTTGTGGGAAAATTGTCATTCTGTTATTTAACCGGGGTACTCGTTGAAGGTCGACATCAGGTTTCGGGTTTATTTTTAACATTTTCTTCGTTGTTATTAACGTGGGTCGGCGCCCCCCTCCCCGGGTGTTGCGACTTTGAGGTGGTGGGGGTCAGCCTCACGTGTCAGAAATGTTGTGATTTTGGTGTCACGGATGTTGGTCGGGATTTTTCGTCATGGTAGGGTGGGTGGTGGTGGTGGGTGTCACGGGCGTTGGGTGAGTGACTGCACAAGTTCACGCACACCCATGAAGTCACCCCTATAACCTCTCTTCTGTACCTTATGCCGCTTGTTCCGCTCACGAGGCCTGTGGCTTGATGCATTGTGGTTGTGGTTTGTGTCTCATTTGATTGTGTGGCGCCAGAAGGTGTTAAACTTGCTATCCTTCGCGTTCGTACAAAATCATTTAGGTTGAGGCTGTTAGTTAGACTCTTTTTCATTTTAGTTTGAGTCACAGTCAGCTAAGTCACGATGAATTTTCAATGGAACAAACTACTCCTCTGACAGGTATCCAATATATATATATATATATATATATATATATATATATATATCGTGCATGTTTTATATGTACTTGTATGTACGTGCGAGCAAGCGCACAAGTGCATGTATGTGTATGTATACAAGTGCCGGTGACTTGCCCCGCCATTCTCGACTGTTTGTTGTCGTGGATACTCAGAACGGGTTAAGTGTCAAATATCGGCAAAAGCCGCCTATATTTGACAAGTTCTGTATTACTTATGCAAGGGCTCTCGTTCTTTCTTTATGCGTATATTTTATATATAATATATGTGTATGTGTGTGTGCGTAAGCGTGTGCGAGGTGGAGTGAGAGAGAGGGGTACCACTGCAGCTGACTGTTACAGTACATAGCTCACTTTTGCCAGGTCTTTTGGTTTGCACTATCTCTTCCGCCTACTAGTATGTATTTTATGTGGTCAAGAAAGAGTTTTGGCGCCAGCATCTCATGATGAAGACTACCGGAGAATCTGAAAGTGTATACCGAGGTCGCAAAGATCAACTCCCGTCATTGTGAAACGGTAAAAAGCCGTGTAAATGTATGTATGTATGTATATATATATATACACACACATACATACACACACACACACACACACACATATATATATATATATTATTTATATAATATATATATATAATACATATACTTATATCTATATATATATTTATACTATATATATATATCTATATAACGTTGACATTCGAGCTCTGTTTTAGGTTATTTTCATAAGGGAAATCATAAGAAGGGTTTGCGTTGACCTATCACATCTGTTTGGTTTGCCCATAATTGAATGAGTTATTAATTTTACGCCTGTTTATGTTGTTTTGATCTAAGGAAGAAGAGCTTTTGTGGCGAAAAAGTCTTCCAGATCTTCCTCAAACTCTAACGAGCTCCTCTTTAGCTCATATCCCCTTCATCGGCGAGTACTACGTAACTGAAATTTGGATGACGAATGTAAATGAACAAGTAAGAAATGCGCCGAAGTGTGTTCGACGCAGACGAGTTTCCTGCACAGCGTATAATGCTGCATGAAACTCTCAGCCACTGCCCATGTCACTGTCAGCCGCAGCCCAAGAAACTTTCAGGCACATCCTGGTGGTAGCGTATGTTGTTGGCACCTACAGCGGTTCTAGGCGCACGATCATGGCTAATTTTAACATGAAAAAAAAAAAAACTAATGAGGCTAGAGGGCTGCAATTTGGTATGTTTGGTAATTGGAGGGTGGATGGTCAACATATCAATTTGCAGCCCCCTAGCCTCAGTAGTTTTTAAGATGTAAGGGCGGAGAGAAAGAGTGCGGACGGACAGACAGACAGAAAGCCACCTCAATAGTTTTCTTGTACAGAAAAATAAAAATGAAGTAAATAAAAGGGTTTTTGAAGTGTATCAGTAAAGCTATTTTTCTGTCTCACTTCTGCAGTTGTATCCTCACCTACCTCACAGCCGAACGAACGACTTCCCCTTTTTCTGTCTCGCCTCTAAATGTTTCGCCGCGAAGCTTTCAGATTTAAAATTTCTCAAGTTCTTTGGTGAACGGTTGTAGCAGTTTAAAACAGTTACATAGTGTTCTCTCATTAAGAATGAAACTTTTGTCATATTTGGATAATATCTTTTGTTTGGGTAATACTTCAGTTGTAACGTTATTGCTTATTCATTTCATCTATAGTTTTTATACATTTCATCTATAGTGTTTATACATTTCATCTATAGTTTTTCTTTCATCTATAGTTTTCATACATTTCATCTATAGTGTTTATACATTTCATCTATAGTTTTTCTTTCATCTATAATTTTTATACATTTCATCTATAGTTTTTCTTTCATCTATAGTTTTTACTCATACACCTTACAAGTTACAGTGTTCATTCTTATGCTGAACGCATTTGATAGAAGAATCGGGCTCCCCTTATTGTCAGTAGGTACGCGTGGCTGGGAAACTTATTATAGCTAAGCTCTGAAAAGCACCATCTCTCTCTCTGCTGCTGCTGCTGCACTACTTCCTCTTTGCGTTGCCAATCAGAGATCGGACCGAATTCGTTTAGGGTAATCTCTCTCTCTCTCTCTCCTCTCTCTCTCTCTCTCTCTCTCTCTCTCTCTCTCTCTCACCGCTGCCGACACAGTTATTAATAAAGAGAAGAATTGTCATTATATGAAATTTATAATAAGGCGATTTTGCTGATAAGGCTTGGGAAATAATGCCCTCAGTGTTACCGAACTCTGAGCCTGAAATTTGTAAAAAAAAATTTGTCATCGTGGTACCCCTAGTAGGTCGCACCAAGAGGAAATATTTTGATTAATACCATCCGACGTATTGCTGCCAAAATCCAGCTGAGTGCTTGTAGCGCAGTATCGGCGAATGCCTCATTATGGGTACAAAAGATGTACACTATCATCCCCGCTCCCACTCCGTATTCCATCCTATTCCTACTATTCCTTCTCCATTCAGCTTCATCTCTCCCTCCCTTCCCCCCTTCCCTCTCCTCATCCCCTTCATCCTCCTCCGTCTTCTCTCCCTTACCAGCCCCGTCAGGGGGTAGTGCCGTCCGTGCATTCATGCGGCGTACTGTAAGCATTAGTTAAGGTACTTTGTAGCGTCCTTTCGGCCCCTAGCTGTAACCCATTTCGTTCCCTTTACTGAACTTCCGTTCATATTCTCTTTCTTCCCTATTACTTTTTCCACCCTCTCCTAACAATTGTTCCAGTTTCAATTTCCCTTTCGGCGCTGAATAACCTCACAGGTCCCAGCACTTGTATTTTGGCCATATTCTATATTTTTTTCTATTCTATTCTTCGCCCTTACCAGGGGGAATTCCCAAATCCTACTCACCTCCCAGTCAGCATGTCGCCACCTTCTCTTATGCACTATACATACTCTCCTCCTCAAGCACTATATTCTCCTCCTCAATCACTATATTCTCCACCTCCTGTACTATATTCTCTTCTTCAAGCACTACATTCTCCTCCTTATGTACTATATTCGTCCCCACAAACACTATATTCTTCCTCATTCACTGTATTCTCCTCCTCAAGCACTGTATTGTCCTTCTCAAGCATTATATTCTCCTAATGCACTATATTTTCAGCCTCAAGCACACTATATTATCCTCAAGCAATGTATTCTCCTCCTCAAGTACTATATTCTCATCTTCAAGCACCGTATTCTCCTCCTCAAGCACTGAATTCTCTTCCTCATGCACTCTGCTCCTCCTCAAGCACTGTATTCTCCTCATGCACTATTCTCCTCCTCAAGCACTGTATTCTCCCCCTCATGCTCTATTCTCTTCGACAATCACTGTATTCTCCTCATTCACTATTCTCCTCAAGCACTGTATTCTCCTCCTCAAGCACTGTATTCTCCTCCTCAAGCACTGTATTCTCCTCTTCAAGCAATGTATTCTCCTCTTCAAGCACTTCGCTAAGAAGGCAAATGGCAACAACAGGAGCGCCAACAGGATTGTAAATAAGAAAAGTAATAAGTGGTGTCAGACAGACGCACGATCATGGCTAACTTAAACCTTGAATATAATAAAAACTCCTGCGGCTAGAGGGCTTCAATTTGTTAAGTTTGGTGGTTGGAGGGCGGATGATCAACACACCAATTTACAGCTCTCTAGCCTCGGTAGTTTTTAAGATCTAGGGGAAAAAAAGAAGTGCGGACGGACAGACATATAGTCATCTCAAGACTTTTCTTTTACAGAAAACGGAAGAAAAGCTGAAATCTTCTTATGTGGCGTTCCAAACATGTCAGCGATCTATGACCGAGGTAAGGGAGAGGGGTTATCGTATTCCCTAGAAACAGCTATACGTATAAGATATTTTCAGAAACGAGTAGTACCGTAGCTCTTTCTGAGCAATGTTTTCGGTTAAGTTAAACCTTGCCGTATGGTAGCTTGTCCCCTCCGCCACAGTATAGCCAAGATAATCTCTTTCATTGCCTGTCGTTGGAGCAGCCCCTCAAGAACACCCTCCTGAACAATATAGTATTAGTAAGATAATCACTAGGCACTGGGCGATTTTAATTATTAATTTGTTGCTGTAATTTCGAGAGGAGTAGGTAGATTATGCATTAGAAACTAGCTATATATATATATATATATATATATATATATATATATATATATATATATATATATATATAAAGCTTATACTTTATTTTATTCATTTATCACGTTCCAAACTTTCGTGATTCAGTTTATATATATATATATATATATATATATATATATATATATATATATATATAATACACACACACACACACACGTATATATTACAGTAAAATTGTGAAACTAGGGATTTCACAAAATCCCTGAAATTTTCAGAGAATTCGTAAAATCACCAGTTCATTTAGGAACATTTGAACCCTCAGGGGCTAGTACTAGACGGCGAAACAGTGATCCCTCTGCAGTTTCGCAGTGTGTAGTGATAGCCCCCCCCCCCCCCCACCCCCCCCCCCCCCCCCCCCCCCCCCCCCTCGGGTATCAAATGTCCGTAAGTGAATTGGCGATTTCACGAATTCCCTGAAAATTTCAGTGATTTCGTGAAATCCCTGGTTTCACAGTCTTTACTGTGACATATATAATGACACAGAGATTCTACAAAAAATAGCATCTGGAACGAAGCCAATACATTCGGGAGAAGAAAACTCCCCGATCGTATTTTCACAAATAATCATAACCTGCTAAGGAACATCTCAAACCAATAATCAGCAGTCTATGATTACCGCCTAATAACGTGTGACGCTGCATATGATATCCAAGCTGATGACAGTGTACAGCACTATACCCAGAAGGTCTCCTCTGCGTCCTTATCGCCGATCAGTCTCACCCGAGACCAGCTGTGTTGAAACCAAGTGCCTCTTATCTCCGATTGACTGGAATGAATGACAAAGAAGCAAATCAAACTCTGAAATCTCTGAAATCCTTCCTATGATGACATGAAAGGTATGCGTAGCATCAGGCAGATTCTGTCCGAGATACAAGAATCCCCTAGGCAAGGCAAGTTTCTTGATCCCGAGGGAAAAAAACTGCTTTTGGGGATTTTTATATCTAGGAAAGAATCGGTCTAATGATCTGAATGATCGCATAGTTCTATTCGCTTCTTCATTCCAATCAATCGACGAGAAAACCTTGAAAACAATATCGTAAGTAGCGAGCATTGCCGTCAGTACCATCCGCGCGGTATCGGTCTACGGACATTAGATCAACGATTGACTGTCGTTTCCCTAGTATTACTCCACACCCGGCGGACTGTAGCCAGATAGGTAGCCAAACAGAGATACACCCAAATTTTCCAAAACACCCATAATTTCCGGAAACCCGTTCTCTTCAACTCCAACCCAGTCCCAGAAATAGGTGGCTGATGCTCTATGCCCTTATCTGCTCTGTAGCACAACTGTTACCGAATTATTTCGTACGCTTTCGTGGCCTTATTCTATGAAATCGTCTACCTCACTGCATCTCGGCCATTATGAATCAGTCGGGACTTGTATACAAGCGTAAGTTCGGCAAATTCTTGAATAACCCACTGGATGAACCAAGATGCAGTGCCACCGGTCACAATACAGTGCCGTCTGAGCTGTAATACCTACAGTGCTGTAGGTTATTACTTAAGGTTCTTTGCAGCGTCCCTTCGGCCACTAGCTGTAACACCTTTCATTCCTTTTACTTTACCTCCATTCCATTCTCTTTCATCCGTCTTATTTTCCACCCTCTCCTAACAATTGATTCATAGTGCAAGGTTTTTCTCCTGTTACAACTTTCTAACCTTTTTACTGTAAATTTCCGCTTCAGCTCTGAATGATCTTATAGGTCCCAGTGCTTCGCCTTTGGCCTAAATTCTATATTCTATTCTACAATACAGTGCCCATTCTAGCTTGATTTTTCATCTTACATTTAATCCCAGAGTCAGATCTTGCAACGTTGCCTTCTATGGCTGCAGTACGCAACATCCAGATTCCAGATCCATGCAAAAGACATTGGCAAGGTATTCCCTCACCTTTTGAAGACGTTTGACTGATAATCAGAAAACTCTCTCTCTCTCTCTCTCTCTCTCTCTCTCTCTCTCTCTCTCTCTCTCTCTCTCTCTCTCTCTCTCTCTCTCTCTGAAGCTTTTTGTGAAGCACATATTTGCCCGGGAAAAAATGGCTTCTATGGTTATAATCCAATTTATATTAAGCTCTTCGCTATTCCTCGGTTTCTTATCCGAATGAAACGTATTGCTTATTTCAAATGTTTTCGTATTCATCTTGATAGAGGATAACAACACTTTTTATGTCAGAAATACAATATGTGCTGGACAGCAACGACTAATCTAAGGTTGGTCACTCGTAGCCTCTGTAAGTTTTAACCTTCCGAATTTTGTATAAGCCAGATCCATGAAGAAACAAGTATATGTTTCTTCCTCATACAATAAATAGAGGCCTTTTCCCCTCCTTTTGGCTGCATGGAAGGTTTTTAGTCCCCACCCACTAAGGTTGAGGCTAGCAATAGTTTTTGCCTCCGTCTGTTCGACTGCATGTCTGACAGTGTGTGTGTATGTCATATGCTTTCCTTGTCATCAAACATCCTAAACGGCTTACAATATTTAAACCAAAATCAATGCTAGAGACGAAGCCATGGTTCTAGCTCCCGTAGGTTTTGTACACCACTTTACCTTTGCCTTAGCTTTGTTATTCTTGTTTCTGTAATATGGTCCATCCAGATGGTACCAAGCCTAGTGTCTTTGTTACCCTTGCCCGTGACCTCCATACTAAAAGCATCTGCCATCATGGGCGTTTGTGGTTGTGCCGGGAGAAAATTGTCGATGCTGTTTACTTTTGCAAGAACCGTAATGGTGCCTTCAACATTGCAGCAACTGGCTGATGGTCGGTAGTGAACACGTATCCCTTTGAATTCAAATACTGTCAGAGTTCTCCCCGTTTTTGCTCTCTCATGCCATACCAGAGCTTATTTATTTTTTTTTTTTTTATGGAAGTCAGCACAGTATCACGGAGACCATACATTTACCAGCGACCTGTTTATTTCCTGTCAGTAGGATATGTCAAAAATCACGGGTGGATATGACAAAGTTGACAAAGTTTTAAGGTGAACCCGGTAAATTAATTTGAAACAATATTCAGTCATACGGTATGTTAAGCTTTTAAAGATTTTGTGCAACTTACAAGGTCTTATCTGCCCTCAGATGGATCGAAGGGAACTATTGTAGGTGAAATTTAGGACAGATTGATATCGATGCCCATCAGGTAAGTTTGTTAGGTTCCATTGTATATTAGCAATCGTATACGCAGGTAACAGGGCTTTTGTGTTTCTAAACTTTATATATATATATATATATATATATTATATATATATATATATATATATATATATATATATGCGTGTATCGATAGAGGTGTGTGTGTGTGTGTGTGTGTGTGTGTGTGTGTGTGTTATTTGCGTGCGCGCCTTCTCCCATATCAAGGAAGCACTGGCAAATTTAATGGCCTCGTACGCGACCTTTCCGTAAACTGCCAACCGTAAAGTGTATGATTATGAGTATTTTATGTACTGTTTGTGGAGAATAACATAAGTTTGAATTAGAAAGGAAGGGAACTTATCGCGTCTTCTTCCCAAGGTGTTGCTGTTACAGCCTTGTGTTGTGATAGTAACACGGCCGTTATCAAATCCACGGAGATGTAACGATGTCTGAAGGTGTGAGAACGCTGGTGTGTTCTGATAGTGTAGGTTTGTGCTTTGCGTAATTTATAAGATACGTTTCATGTATTGACTTCATTTTCAATGCTTCAAGGAACTTGATGTCGAATGGTTTGAAATATCGCCAGTCTATCTTTTGTACGGTTTGAGTCACTGAAGTGGGTGAAAAATAGTTCTTTGTTGATGTTGGCTGTTCTTTTGGTTCATTGACGTGTTATTGTTATCTTCGTATAGAAACGAGCTTTGTGATGGGAATACTGTCGTTTTTGCTGCAATTAATATTACGACAAAAAGCGTAATAAAAACTGACTCCCATCTTATCAAACGGCAGTTCGATAAACTTCTTATCATTTAAAATTGTAGTAAAGTTACTGTACTGCTTTTTACCATTTCGTAAGTCTTTCGTTTTGTTTACAAAAAAAAAGAAAGGAATTCGTTTTCGTTCTCCAAATAGAAAACATTCCCTGCTATTGTCAAAAACGAAGGTAATTTATATTACCCCTGAAAAACATTCTCGAAAGAAAGAGTAACGCTGAGATTGATGAGCTGTCAGTGTCTCAAGGCTAATGGATGTCATCTACATCAAGCGTGTGTTGATGAATGTTTGCTACATGTAATGATTCTCTCTCTCTCTCTCTCTCTCTCTCTCTCTCTCTCTCTCTCTCTCTCTCTCTCTGTATTTGCTCTATTGACAGGTATTTTTAAGGGAACATTGTCAGCACAGGTCCCATAAAGGACTCGATTACACAGCGCTGTCCCAGTGCCTGAACCGTAAAGGCTGCAGACCCCTTCATTTGCAGATGACTTATTGAGGTGATGGAGGTGTGCGGAGCGAGCTTTATTTATTTATTAATGTTTTTCGTAGGTAGCGGTAATTACGTAGGGGTGAGCACGAGGTCGATTTGTGAATGATAAATATTGAAAGTAGCGGCAGTAGCGTCGTTATTACGGTATTGGCATTATGATTACTATTCAACAAATGCACAATATCCATGTGGACCATCCTAATAGACGATTCAGTTCCAGAGCAAGTTTCCATTGAATAAAACGATCAGTTGAGGAAGACCAGAAAAACCTGGATATATATTTAGATCCCCCCTACCCGCTTCCGAAAAAAAAGTTGTGTTATTGATGAATGATGAACACACATTGTTGTTATTTGCTGGGATAAGCAGCTAATGGGGCTTGAAGGTATTGAACTGCATAAAAGAATGAAAAGTTCAGGTCAAAGTGTAAGGGGCAAGATCCCACTCTTAGCATAAGGCCACCTTTAGCCATGACAGTGGCAACAACGTTGTCTTTTTTATTTGGTGTTATCAATGACAGATTATGAGTTTGGTTTATAGTGTAGGTCACGAGAGAATTTTTATTGTTACGCTTCTATACTGATGATGTATAAAGTGAATGATTCGCATGCGGGCATACACATACATGCATTCGTCATATTATATATATATATATATATATATATATATATAATATATTATATATTATATATATATAGATATAATGTGTGTTATATAATGTGATATTCCATGATGTGTCTGTGCATCGTTATATATTGTATTTGCGTGCGGCGGCCGGTGTAACGTGGACGTGAGATCCTTCGGGCGTAGCAAGAGGGTGATTTTCTGAGCTGGGCGTCGTCGGCGTGCCAGTTAGTATCGGCAAAACAATGAACGTAATTAAGTATAGTTCCTGCCTGGACGTTTCCGACGTTGCATCCTGTGCAAAATACCTTTCGTGGAAACCAGCTTCTGTGGCCATAGATACCACAGGTTATTATTATAATTCTTTATTTTTTTTTATCTCGGTTATCCTATTCGACTGAGAGTTTCATGGAGAGTTTCATACAGCATTATATACGCTGTACTGAAAACTCGATTGCGCCGAAGAAACTTCTGCGCATATTTTACTCGTTATTACTTGTGAGGAGACGTAAATGAAAAAGAGATGACCAATGGACATTAGCCATAATACTGAAGTGGCGGTGAATAAATAGCGCCAATCCATTGTTAAGTGGATCCACTTGGCGCTTTAAATATTATGTTTTTTATAACAAATTATTATTATTATTATTATTATTATTATTATTATTATTATTATTATTAGCAGACATTCAGATAGAAACATCAATTATTATTATATTATTATTATTATTAGCAGAAATTCAGATAGAAAACAATAACAAAAGTCCTTTAATTCCTCACAAGAGATGGCCTTCTAAAATGAAAGAAGTAAACAAAATGGAGTCGTATTACACATAAGATTTAAGAATAGTGATGAAATCAATAAACAAATCTTATATATATGAACCGGAGGAGACTAACAAAAAAAAAAAAAGTTTAACCAACTTTTCAACCGATTCTAGGTCATTGCTATTTCTCGTATTTTGGTTAGAGATGATTTATGCTAATTATTTCCTTGCAGTTAGTTAATAAGGTCCTTTGAAGTCATTAAAGGTTAGGCCTAGATATCCAGGGTCACGCCATATGGCTGGCAGGGCAACAGCTGAACTGAGCTGGTTCTTACGGTATAGGTACTTCCTCCTCTTCCATGTGGGTGGGTAGTATTTCGAAACTAATGGACGGTTCATCTTATATATATATATATATATATATATATATATATATATATATATATATATATATACTATATATATTTCAAGCCAGTGGCCCCTGTTCCCTATGAATGCCTTTCATCTTCTGAAAAATAAAATTAATAATAATAATAATTAACGGAATTTCGGGCTTGTGTTATCAAAGTCGAACTCATCCGACACAGACCATCGCACTTAGGGATCCCGTCCCGATGATGGCCAAACGAGGTGGCCGAAACATGTAGACGCCTATAGGAAAATCCAGAAAAGAAGAAAAACATAAGAAATGCCGGATCGACCCCCTGACGACTACGGCCTGTTCCCGACCTACGAGACAGACCTGAATACCTGTTGCCGACCCCCAGCCCTGACCTTACCTTACCTTACAGACCTTACATCTTGTTCGGGTTGCCCCAGGTCCCTCAGTGTGAGGCACCTCTAATGTCTACCAGAGAGTTGCTAGTACATCTTCCGGTATATTTTGCATCTTCCAATCTTGGATGGTCTGGGATGCAGTTTAGATATTTGTCGAGCTTATTCTTAAACACATCTACGCTCACTCCTGATATATTCCTCAGATGAGCTGGCAACGCATTGAATAGACGCTGCAGTATCAATGCTGGTGCGTAGTGGATTAATGTCCTGTGTGCTTTCCTTATTTTTCCTGGTATAGTTTTGGGCACTATTAATCTACCTCTGCTTGCTCTTTCTGATATTTTTAGTTCCATGATATTTTCTGCTATTCCTTCTATCTGTTTCCATGCCTGAATTATCATGTAGCGTTCTCTTCTCCTTTCTAGACTATATAATTTTCCTTTTTAAGAATTGTAGTCTTTCCCAGTAGTCTAGGTCCTTAACTTCTTCTATTCTAGCTGTAAAGGACCTTTGTACACTCTCTATTTGTGCAATATCCTTTTGATAGTGTGGGTACCATATCATATTGCAATATTCAAGTGGACTACGAACATATGTTTTATAAAGCATAATCATGTGTTCAGCTTTTCTTGTTTTGAAGTGCCGTAACAACATTCCCATTTTTGCTTTACATTTTGCCAACAGAGTTGCTATTTGATCATTGCATAACATGTTCCTATTCATCATCACACCAAGGTCTTTAACTGCTTCCTTATTTGTGATGGTCTCATTATTAGGTCCCTTATATGCATATAGCTTTCTTTCTCTGTCTCCATAATTTATTGATTCAAATTTATCAGAGTTAAATACCATCCTATTTACCTCTGCCCAATCATATACTTTGTTAAGGTCTCTTTGTAGAGCGTTCCTATCTTCATCACAAGTAATTTCTCTACTTATTCTTGTGTCATCTGCGAAACTACTCACTACCGAATCCTTCACATTATTGTCTATGTCTTCAATCATAATAACAAACAGTATTGCAGCTAACACCGTACCTTGCGGCACACCGGATATTACCTTGACTTCATCCGATTTCTCGTCGTTTGCAATAACTATCTGTTTTTCTGTTGTGTAAAAATTCTTTTAACCATCTTCCTACTTTATCCACGATATTGTGTTTTCTAATTTTCTTCGCTAATATATTATGGTCTACTTTATCAAAAGCTTTTGCAAAGTCTAAATAAACCACATCTGTTTCATTTCCGCTTTTCATATTTTTGAATATGTTCTCACGGTGGACTAACAGTTGGGTTTGTGTACTTTTTCCGGGTACGAAAACCATGTTGTCCTTTATTAAACAAATTATTTTTTATTAAATGTTTCATAATATTTTTCTTCATTACCCTTTCATACACTTTCATAATATGATGTTATACTCACAGCCTATAATTACTTGCCTCTAGTCTTGATCCACTTTTGAAAGTAGGGGTAATATATGCTAATTTGTGCTCCTCATAAATCTTGCCTGTATCTACACTTTGTCTTAATAATATTGCAAGTGGCTTTGCGATAGAATGAACTACTTTCTTTAACAAAATAGCAGGAATTCCATCAGGCCCTGCAGCAGCTCCATTTTTAATTTCATTAATAGCCTGCACAATATCAGCTTCATTAATATCTATGTCAGCTGAATATTCACTATTTTCATCCCTTACTTCTATATCATTATCTTCATTATCTATTCTAGGGGTGAATTCTCTCTTATATCGTTCTGCCAGTATGTTGCAAATTTCCTTTTTTTCATTCGTTAATCTCCCTTCAATTCTCAGAGGGCCTATTTCTATTCTTCTTTTATTCATCTTCTTCGCATATGAGTATAATAGCTTGGGGTTTTGCTTGATATTTAATAGGGTTTTTTCTTCCAAGTCCCGTTTTTCATTTTCTTTTGATTGTATAATCTTTTGTTCTGCATTTTCTATCTTACTTTTTAGTTCTATAACTTTCTTTCCATGCATTTTTTTCTTTTGCAAGACCTTTTTTCCACTTTCTGATTTTCTGGAACAAGATCCTTCTGTCTCTTGGTATGCATGAATGATGTTTACTTTTCTTCTTCGGTATATATTTTTCCACTATTTTCTCCAATATTTTATATAATATCTCCGTATTTACCCTTATGTCATCACTTACGAAAATGTTATCCCAATCTTTGTTTAATTCTTCATTAATTTCTGACCATTTTATATTTTTACTGTAGAAGTTGTATTTTCCATATCCTTCCCACTTTTTAATTTCTTGCTTATCTCTATTTTCACTTGCTTTGGAATGAACTGTTAATTCTATGACATTATGGTCTGAAATATTCGCATTATAAACTATTATTTCTTTAACATAATTCATCTCGTTCACAAATACTAGGTCTAAAGTATTTTCCTTTCTTGTTGGCAGGTGATTTATTTGTTGAATGTGTATTCTAGTAGCATATCTAATAGCTTTTCAAATTGCCTCTTATCTTCTGCACTACTATTACTCTCTTTTTTATATGTATAAGTACAACCACAATCTCCTATTCGTTCTTTCCATTCTACGAAAGGAAAGTTGAAGTCACCAGATAGGAGAATAGTCCAGTCCTTGTGATTTCTACATATATCATCCAATTTTTCAATTATTAAGTCAAACTCTTTAGTATTAGGAGGTCTATATATTACTATGTTCATCAATTTTTCAGATTCAAATTCTACCGCTATTAGTTCACATTCTGAGTTACTATATTTCTCATATATTTTTCTTGTTTTTTGTCTTTCCCATATATTGCGGTTCCCCCTTGATTCCTATTTTTTCTATCTGATCTATAAGTTTGGAACCCTTTTATTTGATCATCATTCCCAGTCTCTTGGGAATACCAGGTTTCACTTATATTCATTATATCTCTTTTCTTTTCATTTTGGGTTAGTTCTTCTAAGTACTCTATTTTTCTTTTTGAGTTACTCGTAACTAAACCCTGCGCATTCATCACTATGATGGTTTGCGTGTTTTCTCCTTCATTTAATACTGGTAGTAATAAGGATTTTCCCATGTCTCTTTCCTGTTCTGGTATGTTGTTCTTTTTTTCATTTCCAGAAATTCTGACATTAAAAAATCCAACTTTTCCATAATATGATGATCTTCCTTCATCATATAATTATTCATTTTGTGTCTGGAATCTGCAATTTGTCCGTTTCTGCATATCCTCTTGCATAATAAATACAGTTATTATCTCTTGAGTAGAATTTCGGAGCTGATGCTTTGAAATTTTTTTGCTGACACCTCTGCATATCTCATTTGGTGGTTTGCTTTTCTCTTTTACCTGATATTCTTGATTTCTCTCTTTATTTGTTTCTTTCTTATTTTGGATTTTATTACTTGGTTGGTTATTTATTTGATTATGATTCATGGCTACAGGGTGCATATATTTGCATTTTTGTCGAACTTACATCCTTTTCCTTCTTTTAGGTTTTTACATATTTTTGGATGCAGATCTCTGCAATCATCCCCATATCCATCTAAGTATGCACATTTACCATCTATTTCATAGTTTTACGTATCTTAGGATGTTTGTAGTAACATCTTTCTCCAAATCTGCAATTCCCTCTTTTCAAAAGGTTGCAGATTTTGTCTTTCTTGTCTATTTTTTCCTCTTTCCCGTCATTGTATAGATCTGGGTAGAGCCTCTTCGGGATTTGCTTTTCTGTTGTCATATCGTAATTTATTCTTCGTAGGTATGCTGCTTTATTGCCTCATATGTAGTATCAATGAGTATCTCTGCATCCATACTTTTATCTTGTTCTTTGTTTTCCTTATTTTTTTCTGTCATTTCATTTTTGTTTACTTCTCTTCCGTTTTCCTCTTCTTCTTTTTCTTCTTCTTCTTCCTCTTCCTCTTCTTCTTCATCCTCAACTATTTGTACATTCAATCTTGATTTAATAACATTGTCTATCCATGATAGACATGTTGAACAAAAAATTCTTGTATCTTTTCTCAAATCTTGTATTGACCTCAGCACACTGTGTGGATGGGTCGGAATGTTGCATGCAGCACATTTTCTGATTAGGTTTTGTGGATTGACTATACCAAACCTTACACAGTTTGCATGCTTTTGGCATTCTTTTTCTAATGCATCAATTAGGATATTCACAAGATTCACCTTATTCATTTTCTTTGTCGAATATGTTGGTTTATGTATATTTTCTTTATGAGTCTCTTGACCACTTGGATTTTATTTGGAACTTCTTCAATTATTTTCAAGATGTTTTCATTAGATTTGTTCCAGTTTGAAGGATTATATCCTTCTAATATATCTATGAATGCTTTTGTATCTTTTTGGTTAGGACTGTTGCTGATTTCATAGATGAGAAATGCCAGTTCCCTTCCTGCTACCTCATCGTATTGCGAATCTGCTAGACACGCCAAATTACGCCACCTCTTCCCGCAGTTGGAACTTACTGCCATCTTGTTCTGATTTATAGTATTACACTTGATAAACTAACTTAGAAGACGCTTTATCCTACTATTTTCACACTAATCTTATCACCGATAGTTCACGAACACTTCTAGATATTTCTCAAATTCTAGTCGTATGTTAAACTTGTGATATCTGTTGATTAATCTGACTTCACGCGGGTACGACTCACCAAGCAAGATGGCTACTGTCCCTGATACCCCGTTGTCTTTACTAATAATAATAATAATAATAATAATAATAAATCATTTAGGAGCTTAGAGATATGGAGTCCACGCCTCCCACCCTTGGAAGGTGCAGTCAACTGGGTCCCTGAATTGATGTGAACCAATGCCCATTATTTCTGTATGCTGTAGATAGGTATATACCGGCTTCTGCTTCGGTCAAGAAAAAAGAGAGTGGGGGCTGGCAGCCTCATCCCTGAATACTTGCTCAGGAACCAAAAGGCTGCAGTGTAGTTCCCCTCGGACGTCGTCAGTTGCCGAAGGGGAAAAGAGGTTCCCAGAGGAAATGAGATCTAGTTCAGCTTAGCGCAAAAGGGCTCCCACTGCGAAGCTTTAGAGCTGTTTCCACTCTGCTCTCCTGGAATTCTGTGACCGCATTTTTATTTATTTATTTATTTTATTTTGGAAGCAGGTTCCGTTTTTTTTTTTTATCTCCATTTTGAACATTTTATGTTCAACTTTTATTTATTATTGAAGTTGCAGCCACGG